>NC_080164.1:165269013-165544013 GCF_950295315.1 Erinaceus europaeus | reverse complement strand
CACCACCACCTAGCCCTGCATTTGAGTAATTTTCATGCAAAAACAAATAGACCACAGTCAGTACAATTATATTCCCCTTCTCTTTGCCTAACTGACCACCTTCAGTCCCATGCAATCAGATTGCGACCAAGCTAAAATGATTTTATAATATTTGCTACTGAAATTCAATTACACTAAAAGGGCAACGTGGAAAATATATATGCTCTTGATTCACATTTGAATGCATTTATTTACTAAGCAGGAATACTTCCAACTCATCATGACTGTAAGTAAAAAAATAATTCCCTCATTCCTGTGGATTTAGGAAATTAGAAAACTTATTCAAGATTCTGAGTAATTTTAACCTGGGAGGTAAATTCTGAGTTCCTCTGTTTGACATTTAAATTTCTATTTCTGATTATTTTTCTAACATTTGCTAAAATCTTTCCAACAGGGCTCTTTCCTACTTCCAAGAAATGATGTTTTTACTACATACTTAATGTTGTTTATAATATTGCCTGATGTTACCTGCTTCTTTCTTCCTATTTCTATTTCTATACATACTTTAAGACAGATAAGTTATCAACTTCCTAAAAGCTTTCCTGGAAGTCTTTTAGGAATCTTTTTTTTATAGTCTTTGGCTTTCTTTATCAAGGTGGGTATCTGTCTTGTTACTTTGCATTTGTGGTTCTTTGATCTGACTTTGTGGAATTTGAACTGTGGTTCTCCAGATACATGTGGAAAGGTATACTCTGTGGTACACAGTCAAACTTTACCATCAACTGGGATTCTGTCTTATAGCACATGAATAATCTTAGACCTCAGTTTCTTTGTCACATGGGTAATCATATCTCTCTAAAAGGATCCATATGTGCATTTGATGAATTCATTTGAAACTCTGAGCCTCATGTAGGAATTCTGTCTTTTGTATAATCTACAGTGCTCAGCATAGTGATTTATACGGTGGTTTGTAACAAACATGTTAGTTGAGTGACTAAGGGAATTAACAGAACATACTTTTCTGAAGGCTTTTTTTTTTTTATAAATAGAATAGATCAACATCTTTCTTGTTATTCTCTAATAAATGAATTTGATACTCAAAGGCAGAGCAAAACTTCTAGTTCATGAATTATAGAAACCCAATAAATTATATTAATTTAAGAATGTATGATATGTTTTATGTACTTTACTATTTAGTAAGTGATTGAACAAATAAACCACTGAGTTTGCAATATATTAAAGCTTGTTCTAGTATGTAGGCTAATGGCATCATAAAAAACTTAATTGATTGAATTTATTTAATGTATACAGTTTGATGAGTTTGGGCGTATGTAAATACCCATGATACCTTCATCAGAACCTAAGGGATAGATTCACTCAACGCATCCCAAGCTCTGCATACTTTCATATATACATATATATGAAATATAAATATGAAATATATATATATATTTGAGTAGTAAGAGAACTTAACATGAGGTTGCTCTCATAAAACATATTGGAGTGTACTACACTGTACAAAATATCTCTAGAACTTGTCCATCTAGAAAAATCAAAGCTTTATGTCCACTGAACAACTCTCTCTATTTCCCCACCCCCTGGATCTTGGCAACTTGATGGGCTTCATAAACCGACCTCATTCAGCTTCTTTGTAAAGTGTGGTACTTGCCAGCTGACAGTCCTTTTCTTCTGGAGACCTTCTTCAAACCCTTACAGTGTGTGGTGTGCAGGTTTGAGTGAGTGAGACTGGTGAGTGTGTGTGTGTGTGTGTGTGTGTGTGTGTGTCTGTTAGAGCTGGAAGGAGAATAGTAACAGGAAGCAAGGGATATGCTTGATAAAAAAGTTCCAACTTTTGCTACTTTTGTACTTTTACACATATTTATGATAGACTGTTTAATCCCCCCCCCCCATTGATTTTTCTTATTAGAGCATCTTGCAAATGCCAAGAATTGACCAGTTTTCTGCAGGACTGTCCATGTGGCCCAACTTTGCTCTACAGTTTTCCTTTCTGTCTGCATAGTTCTGTTCATCATGTGGACCTTCATGGGTTAGGCTCTGCATGAAACTCATTAGCATAATGGTGAGAATCTGTGATACAGACTGGGTGGGATTGGCTCCCATCCTGGAAGAGATAACATTTGGGACAGACACTGAAGGGGTGTTTCAAATAGGTGACAGGAAAGATTAGCCAGTCAAGGAAAGTGCTGAACAAGGTGCAAAGAGCCCTGAAGCCTTGAGCAGTTGCCTTTCCTGTGGATTCATAGGGCTGACTTTAGAATTCACTCCTTTATTAGATATAGGAAGACTAAGATACTTCAGCAGTGACTTAACTAACAAACACAGGAGTTAAATTGTGTTCTCTGAAACAGTCCAGCTGTGAATGGTGGAGGTAGGCAGGACAGCTCTTTCCCGTTTGGTCTGTCTCTCCCAAGGTTCTGTTATCATCCCCATGGCTGAAGCTGTGTCAGTGACACATCCAGGGTTCCAACCACCAGGGGAGGGCCAGGGCATGTGGGAGCCATGTTCATGTCTTGTCATCCAGCCACTGTCACATGATCACTTTCACTGCCTTTCACTGCAGTTTGGAAGGTGAAGAACATGGATTTGGTGGCAACCTGCCTCTTTGCTGCAACCCACTGACTTTCTCCACATCTCTTGGAGCTTTCTGTGGTGACTGAGGGCTGGTTGATAACAGAGAGAAGAGGCTGGCAGAGAGGAGGAAGCTACTAGAGCTGTAGTGTAAACCTCACACTTGAGCCCCACTGGACAGAGCTATTCCACTTCTAGAAATATAGGAAGAATAGTGATTTCACTTTCTTTTACTCCATCTCTCTTTCTTCCCTATTTATAAGTGAGGAGGAGGGAGAGAAACACACACACACAGAGAAAGAGAGAGAGAGAAGAGAGAGAGGAGAGAGGAGAGAGAGAGAGAGAGAAAAAAAGAGAGAGAGAATGGAACTAGATCATTACTCTGGTACATGCTATGTTGGGGATTGAACTCAGGACCTCACTCTTTTTGTTTGGGTCTAACACTTCATACACTGTTCCACTTCCAGGGTTGTGGGAGATATATGGATATATATATCCCTAATTTGAAGAAACCACAAAGTTAGTGGTTAAACAGGAATGTTCACAACTTAAAATTATCCTTCAATATATTTTAATTAAAACTCTAGAACTGCTAATACCTTCATTCACATATTACGAAGAGATGAGAAAGTCAGTGAATGACCGAGGTGACTCAGAGTTAGAATACATGCTTTTCATGCCCGAGGCCTACTTCCACATGTTTGAGAGGAGCAAAAACAAACAAACAAACAAACAAACAAAAAACAGGTGGCACTCCTGGGATGGAGGAGCAGTGTGTTGTGTTCTGTCTTCATTAGAAGAAAAATTAAATAGTAAAAGAGGTAATTAAATAAAAAAATACAAACAAACGAAAAACCTTTCCATGAGCATACACCTTTTATTAGACCAAAATTCCATATTTTATTCCAAGTGTGGGTTTTTCTTCACACATCACACACATGCTCTCAGGTTGTACGTCCATCTTCCCCTCCCCTCCCTTCCTCTCTTCCTTCTCTCCCTTCCTCTCCCCCTCTCTCTTTCTTTCTCTCACTCCCCTTTTTTCTCCTTTCCTTCTCTTTCTTTCTTGTCTTCACCTGAGTTTCCCTGCTCCAACCAGATTCCCCATCCCCCAGATAGAAAGGTAGAGGAGAGAGAAAGAGAGAGAGAGAGAGAGCATTGAAGCTTATTCCAGTGTAGTGGGGCCAGGCTCAAATCTCGACCAAGCAGATGGCCAAGCAGAGTTGCTGAACTGCTAGCTCACTGTTGTCACCTTCACTGTCTCCTTCTTGTCCCAGCTATCAAGAAGGGGGAGACAGAGACAAAGGAGATGTGCCCTCACACTGCTTCACCATTGGAGCTTCCCTTGGTACTGAGGTGTCCTTATATGTTGCCTGGGCTTAAATCTCAAGTGTCATGCGTGGTCCAGCCAGGGTTCCACTGAATGAGTTAACCCCAGCTCAGACCTTCCTGCTCGGTTAAGATTGAATTAGGCACCATCAATATTATTAAAAAAACCCTTTTTTTTTCACCTATTTTTTTTTTATTGGTAGGGGGAGATAGAGAGGAAGAGAGACAGAGAGACCCTGCAGTCCTGCTTCACCACTCATGAAGCTTTCCCCCTTGGAGGTGGGGACTGGGGGCTTGAGCCTAGGCCCTTGAATACTGTAATGTAAACTCTTAACCAGGTGCACCACCGTCTGACCCCTGTCATTATTTTGTCTGTGTGGTCAAGCCCCTTAGGACTCCAGACTCTGTTTAACCTGAGTGTGTCTGAGAGCTGTTTGCATAGGACACAAGGATGGTCTGCTGGTTCATTTGCTTGGAATCATCTTGCCATCTGTCACTGACTATTGGGTACTAGGTGAAGACTCTGCCTTTCACAGACGGACACTGAGAAATGCTGCTGAGATCTGCTCACAAGTAGAAGAAAACACACACACACACACACACACACACACACACACACACACACACACACACACACACACACACCATGACACAATCCCAACTGTTTGCAGGTGGAAGCTGGGGGGGGGGTGGCACCAGATGCTCTGCTCCCAGCTTCTTCCCTGAAGCACATGCCAGTTGGTGGCAGTTTGAAAGTCTGTACTTCTTCTAGCGTTTGCCAAAGTCTGTACTAAAGAAGCTTTACTTTTTTTTTCTTTTCCCCAAAGAGCGAGACTCTTTTGGACTGTCATCTCTTTCCAACACAGCCTGGTGGGAACACACACCCACACAAATGAGAGCCTGAGAGCCTGAGAGCCCGGTGGCCTCGCAATGCCTGTGAGGGTCAGGTCCTGGCCTCCAGGTCCCATCTGCCTCATCAAATTCTGCTTCCAACTCGCTGATACCGGCCTCCCCCTTGAGACTTGTTTTCAAAATCCAAAAATCAATAAGCAGAGCTGTCAATCATGCCAGGTCTCCTCAGCTTGGAGGTGCAGTCTCTCCTGACTAGGGCTTTCTGGAGAGACCCCTGAGCTCTGTCTCCACTGCAGGGCAGCTGGTTCTCCATCAAGTGGTCTAATTCTCATGATTAATTGCCTCCTTAATGAATGAGAGTGTGCATGGGCAGCATGTTTTCAGCCAGGTTGTCAGATCCTTTGGAAAGGGTTTTCAAGTCAATAAAATGTCTCCACGGTTGCACTGGTTTAGTTAAGTTAACATGTAACAACCCGGCTTGGGTTTTCATCACCCCGGGGAAAGATGGAGGTTATCTGCACTCAGGTCTCCATGGCCCTAGGGCCCTAGATTCACGTGCAAAGAAATTGCTGTATGTGGCTGCTGGCCACTGTAGCTGGGACAATGACAGATAAAATAAGTTAAAGCTAGGTCAGACTTGGACATTGCCAGCATAGCACGGAACACACTTAAATCCTTGGCGCTTTCTGGAAAGACACAGCACTGGAATTTATCCAAGTTGTTTATGCCTTTGTTACTTCCTTCCTGCTCCACCATTTTGCTCTGGGTTTTTCCTTCTTACGTGAATGTCTTTTTCCTGGTTCCTTCTTTCTTTCCTTCCTTTCCTCCCCTCTTCCTCCCTCTCTCCATCTGTCCCTCCCTTCTCTCCTTTATTTATTTCTCTCTCTCTGTGTTTCTCCTTTCCCTGTGGAACACAAAGATTGGATTTATTTTGTTCATTGCTGTATCCAGGGAGTTAGGAACAGTCCTCAGCATATTGCTAGGGCTCAATAAATATGCCGATAGGAAAGATGCATGAACAAAATATGAATAATAGCCAGAGTAATGGCTAGTAGTTAGAAGAACAACTTTCCAAATTTTTTCATCTCAAGAGAAGCAGCATTTCCATTATTTCAGTTATTGTTCTGTGTATATGTCTATAAGACTTGGGTGCAGCTATTAATTCTACTTTATTTATTTTAAATATTTACTTTATTAGGATAGAGACAGAGAGAGAGTAAAGGAGAGACTTGTGCAGCACTGCTTTACTGCTCATGAAGTTCCCCCTCTCCATGCAAGTGGGAGCCAGGGGCTTGAACCTGGGTCCCTGCACATGGTAATGTGTGTACTCCACTAGGTGCAGTACCACCTGACCCCCATTAATGTTATTTTAAGAGAACTTTAGTTTCATTTATGTCAAACAGAAGAAAATATGAAAATAAAGGTAGAGTTTTAAAACAAATTTTTCCTCTTCTTTTCTTTCCTTTTTTTTGCATAAGACATGATTTCCTCATGCATCCTACTGGAGAGAACATGAAGAATGCTAAGTTGAGATCATTCTCCTGCTTGGAGTTGGAATTTCTGCCATGAATAGATGACTATTTTTACATTCCCTCTCATATTTTCAGTGCTTTGTAGATTGAATTTTTTCCCCTTCTGCCACATGAGTGATGTTTTATTTTTGATATCTGTAATCCATGTAACTGTCAAGTAATTGTTTCTGTTTAGATGGAGTCTGCCTGTGGCCAGTCTTTTCTAACATTCATTCTCCATCTTTAAACTTCCTTGAACTCCATTGGCAAGTGGATTTCCCCCAATAGACCTGTAGGTGGCACTGTAGTATTGCTTATTAAGAGGCCGATTTGTAGCATCACCAACTGGGGTTAACATCTCAGTTCCCCCATTTCCTAGCTGTGTGACCTTGGGAAAGTTACATACAATCTCTGTATGTTTCTTAATTTGAAAAGAAAAGAAACGAAGTAAAACAAAATAGTGCCTTAGGACACTTCATAGGACCATTGTATAGATTAAACTAAACTATTTCTGCTCGGCAAACAGAGCTGGGCTTACAGCAATTGACCCTCGTTTCCTTTGTGTTGTCTGCTCTCCAGTCTCTCACTGTGCCTAACTGTACAAAAGCAGGTCTCACACTCCAGCTACACAAATATTCTCTTCCCCTTAGCCCAGTTCCTGTGAGTAAAGGCTTGCAAGTTCAAAAGCAATGACCTTTGACTTGCATTGCCATGCAGAGCAGATGATTGACAGGTGGCAGATGCAGGCAGTCCTGGGAGTCCCATCCAGCTGCTTCTGAGCCACTGTGGACTCATTCTCAGAAGCCTGCTTTCCCACCCGCCCGCCCAATGGAATGTTTACAACAAGGGTGGCAGTGACAGCCTGCTTCTGACAAGTTTATTTCCGCAGTTGGATGTGATTTGCCTTAATGCTGATATCCCTCCTGCCAAGGTACATGCTGTTTGCTCAGATGTTGGTCACATTTTCATAATCATTTAACCTTTATTTATTCTGTGCACCCCATGGTGTAGATAATCATCTCTGGCTGCTGGAGGGTGATCCACTGGTGTCAGAGTGGGACTGGAAGATCCTTTCCTTTCCCAACTGGTTTCTCGAGAGATGGATGTGTCAATTTCCATGGAAAGTCCCTTGCAAAGCCAATGTGTAGACTTGACAGCATTTTTCATTTCCGGCACATGAGAAAGATTGGGGAAGTTTTCTTTGCATTTCCACTTTAGGAATTCCAGTGAGGTCTCAGTCTCTTGGGGCCAGGTGGTGCTGCCCCTGGTTAAGTGCTCACATTACAGCACTCAAGGACCTAGGCTCAAGCCCCCGGTCCCCACCTACAGGGGGGAAAGCTTCATGAGTGGTGAAGCAGGAATTCAGGTGTCTGTCTGTCTCTCTGCCTCTCTATCTCCACCCCCTCTCAATTTCTATCTGTCTCTATCCAATAATAAATAAATAATTAAAAAATGTCTCAGCTTCTTCCTCTTCTTCCCTCCTCCCTCCCTCCCTCCCTCTCATTATTGCGCTTGTATTTTGGTAATTTCTCTATCACCTAGCCCTCAACATGCATACACCTGTGCTCTTCTATTTTCATACTCCAATTAGAGACATCCGGAGATTGACCATAATAAAATATCTATAGTATGAAGGCATTTCAAATTTCTTAGATGAACTCCTGTCTCTATTCACAAATGGAATTTATGAAATTTATTTGCAAAATGAATGAATATAAAATTTGACCTTTTAGATTTAGTTTATATTCTCTTCTTTTATCTGTGTAAACTCTTTTAGGCTTTGGCGTAAGGTTCACAGTGACTCAAGAAAAACAGAGTTCATTCCACTATTCCTTTATTTCTGTTTAAACAGTACTTAGAATTAGAGATTTTATATTATTTCTATTTGATTTAATGAGCTTTTAAAAAGTAACATTTTTGACTCGAAAGGGGAACGATGTATATTTGTTTTCTTTTCCAAAGTTGTCACTTCTTGGGCATATTTAGCATTTTTCCACAAGGAAACTGTCTAAACATATGGATCATTCTTGCTTAAGAAAAATGCTACCTGAACTATAGGCTCTTGCTTATGAATATTATCTTCTTAAAGTTGTGAATTGAAAATTCCATCAAAAGGGGCCAGGTGGTGGGGAACCTGGTTAAATGCACACATCACAGTGCCAAGGATCCAGGTTCAAGCCCCTGGTCTCCACCTGCAGGGGGAGAGCTTCACAGGTGGTAAAGCAGGGCTGCAGGTATCTCTCTGTCTCTCCCTCTCTACCTCTTCCTCCCCCTCTCAATTTCTCTTTGTCTCTATCTAATAACAATAATAATGATAATAATAATAATAAATCCAATAAAAGATATTGACATAGAGAGAGATAAGATTGAGAGCCTTCAGAAAAGTCGTTTTATTGCTGGTGATCAGCAGGCAGGGTGAGTGGACCTCATGGCCTTGACTCTGATGAACAGTGAGTGCAACACTGGCCTAGTGTCCTGAAGAAACCCCAAACCTCCTTAGGCTGTTGCTGACTAGATGGAGAAACTGTATGAAGTTCTAGACAAGAGTTTTCATGTTTCCTTCATGCAGTTACATGAAATATAACTAGCACAAATTAGAAACTGGATTCCATTAGATTCTTTAAATGATTAATTTCAGAATTTAGAAGCCTTTTCAGTATGTTGGAGCAGTATGAGTACCTGCACTGACTTTTTCAGCTGTGCCTTTTATGAAATCTAAATCTGGTGGAAATTTGGTACCTATATACTGATTTGGAAGGTTCAATAAATAAAGAAAATAGCACTACTCATTTTGTGTATTGATTACAGGCTTAAATGACAGTACTTGTGATATATTGAGTTAAATAAAATTTCATTAAATTTTGTCACTTTTAAAAAGATTCACACTAGACAGACTGGACTAGAGTTGGTGTACTGCAATAAAGCAGAAGATTCAGTTGCGGGGGGAAGGTTTAAGACCTGGAACATGATGGCAGAGGAGGACCTAGTGGGGGTTGTATTGTTATATGGAAAACTGAGAAATGTTACACATGTACAAACTATTGTATTTTACTGTTGACTGTAAACCATTAATCCTCTAATAAAGAAATAAAATCAACTATCAGTGTGAGTGCATCTTAATATGTCTTCTTTAAAATTTTTTTTAATTTATTAATGAGAAAGATAGGAGGAGAGAGAAAGAACCAGACATGACTCTGGTACATGTGCTACCAAGGATTGAATTCAGGACCTCATGCTTGAGAATTCAATGCTTTACCACTGTGCCACCTCCTGGACCACATCTTAATATGTCTTACTTGCTTTCATCTTTTAGACAGACAGAAAGGCAAAGAGATATTGAAAGAAAGCTCGACACCTACACTTCCTTCAGGGTGGCAGGGGATGGGGCTCAAACCTGGGTCACATGGTGTTAAGTTTTGTTTCTGACCGTACCCATTACAAACTAAGACAAACTGAGGCCAACACAGGATATAGAGAAAGATGAAGTGTTTGTTTACACAAGCACATAGAAAAGCCATTAGAACGACTTATACATGTAAAGACATAGGAACTGACACAAGGACCTCAGGAAAGCTGAGGGGTCCCTCCCCCAAGCCTAAGTGCCAAAAGTGGCCCCATCACCTTGGAGAGAGAGACTGAGAATCTTCATACTCATGTATTTTTATAATGGTCAGGAACAGGATGGTCACTTTTATCCTGAGGGGCAGATGGGCAAATGGGCATTCTTTTTGTGAGTTCTGTAATCTCACTCTTTGTAAACAGTTGTCTTTGGGGCATTCAGTAAGAGGGAGTCTCTTTTTAAAAATTTTTTATTTATAAAAAGGAAACATTGATAAAACCATAGGATAAGAGGGGTACAGCTTTGCACAATTCCCACCACCAAAACTCTGTATCCCATCCCCTCCCTTGATAGCTTTCCTATTCTTTAACCCTCTGGGAGTATGGACCCAAGGTCATTGTGAGATGCAGAAGGTGGAAGGTCTGGCTTCTGTGATTGCTTCCTCACTGAACATGGGCATTGAAAGGTTGATCCATACTCCCAGCCTGCCTCCTCTCTTTCCCTTGTGTATCAGGGTCTCTGGCGGGGTGATCTCCAGGGGAAAGGTAACGGACTGGTTCTTTCTAGAGTAAAGACACCAGGGAGACCTGCAGCATGCTCAGATCTCATTTATTAGCAGGTGGACATGAGTTAAATAGAAAACCAAACAACGGGAATTATTACTGAAATATGTCAGAAATTACAGGTTTCTTAAAGGTCAGCTTGCCCCTATGGTAGGGGGCTGGTATGACAAGAATTGATGCAGATACATAAAGGTCAAGATAATTAGTCTCCTGATGCAGGCATTTAATTACCCAAAGGTGTTTGAGGGGAAGAGAGGGGTTGAACCAGTTAAGGCAAAATAGAAAGAAGATAAACAAGGTTTGATGCAAATTGAGGACATCCAAGGGCACTGGTAGGAGTGTGTGATAAGGTGTGTTCTTCTGTGATCAGAAGGTGACTGAGTAAGTGAAACTTAAAGTAGGCGGCCATGTGGCCTGCAGTTAATGGGGAGAAGTATTGGGGTTTCTGTGGGCCTGAGAGTCAAGAAGGAAAGAACTAAGTCTGAGTTTCCCCCCTTTTGCTCACCTCGGTTGAGAGAGACTCACCAAGAGGGTATCTTCTCAGACCTCCATCCAAGGATGGGGTTAGTTCTCCCTAAGCTCTATCAAGCTTACACATAGTCCCAAAACTTGTGGGGAAGGGCTTTGGGGAAGCAGAGCTCCAGGACATATTGGTGGGGTTGTCTGTCCAGGGAAGTCTGGTTGGCATTATGCTAGCATCTGGAACCTGATGGTTGGCAAGAGAGTTAACATACAAAGCCAAACAAATTGTTGATCAGTCATGGACCTAAGTGCTAGAATTGTGCAGATGAAGAATTGGGTGTGGGGGGGGTCCCTCCATTTTGTAGATAGCTAGTAGGTATATTTTAGTTAAATTCCAAAGGGCCTGTGGCTATATTAGGTTGTTTTTTTTTTCCTTTTTCTTTTTGCCCCTGAGCCTGAAATCTGATATGCCAGTGGATCCAAGTTATTGTCTGGGGAGATGATGTCATGGCTGGAGAAAGGACCAGAAAGCTGGATCAGGGAAGAGAGTAGCTCCCTAATATGGGAAAGGGGTATAAATATTGTGGACCGTAAACCCCATTGATTTGATGTGATCTGGGGCCCATAATTAGCTTAGGACCCTATGTGACCTCTGCATGCCTCTCGATATGAACATTCTGTGGTCATGAGTAGTAACATTCCAAGCTGCCCCTATAATGAACTGTCTTTCTCAGGTATAGCATAGAGTATGTTGTCCAGCCTCCCTTCGGAGGATGGAACATTCTCTACCATTGTTGATCCAAGTTGAGGGCAAGGTCCTATGGGGGCCCACAAAGGGATCTATTTTGTTGTTCCTAATATAAATGACTAGTAATAATGGAGAGAGGGATTTATTCTAGGTCTAGGCCAGTCAAGCCTGTTTGGGAATCTCAGGACTTCCCAAATAGGGCCTCAGCTAATGGAATGGCCTGAAAGTGACTAAAGAGTCATCATTAAAGTATGCCAGTCTCTTGCCCTTATTCAGCTTTTGCAGTCCTTGCTTTGCTATTTGGAGTGAGTGAGAGAACTGTAATAGGAAGTAGGTGAGGAAGATATCTAAGTCTAAGTAGACACTATTTCATTATGAACTTTATACTGACTTACTACAGAGTATTGTGTATTTTTTATTTCAGGTATATATTTTGTGAACATATGCTCTATTTTACAGGACCTGGTCTATATCTAGGTTTTGGAACTTTGTTAGGAAGTGAACCTCCTGGAATGGAATTAGAGAATACTATGAAAGGAAAGGTCTCACCTGAGCAATGAGGGTGAAGGGTTGGCATTCTATGCCTGATGTCTCTGGACACAGTTTGAAGTGAGGCATGCTGAGGTGGTACTCATTGCATTGATTAGGCTGGGATCTGCGGATGCAATATCATTTGGTATGACTTGAAAGAAGCATGCAGGGAAGTGAGTCCCACCCCAGAGGTTCCAGGACTGGGGGAAATATAGACTCTATAATGGAAGCGGGAGGTTCCTGCTGTCTTAGGGTTTAAGAAGACAGTAGATAGTTATTGCTATAATCACATTGTTTGGCAATTGGGTTAACTTTGAAAAATCCCTTTGTTAGGATTTTCTGTATCATACACACCATCAACATATTTTTTGTCCTTTGACATGATTTGTTCATAGCTATACCACTGGTTGCTTCTGTTCTCCCTGGACTAAGCTTTCAATAGAGTCAACATATCAAAGACTCAGCCTGTGTATTAAAAAGACTCTATGCTTTAAAAAGCTTGAGACATTCAATAAGTTTTTCCCCTCATATTACTTAGTGATTTATATGAGTGCAAATTAATAGAAGTGTACATAAACACCATTCCCACCACCAAAAGACCATGTCCCATGCCACCCCCCCATGAAGCTGAACATCGACCCTCACCCTCAACCCAGGGTTTTTGCTTTGGTGCCCTACTACAAGTTTAGTCAGATCCTGCTTTGAGTTTCCCTTCCTGCTATTCTTTCTCAATTTCTCTTTATGAGTGAGATCATCCAATACTTGTCTTTATCTTTTTCACTTAGTTCACTTAACATAATACCATTCCCTGTTTGGGTGCCAGATGCCAGGCTAGCTTAGCGGGTGGGAGAGAGATGACCAGGGACTCATTGCTGAGCTGGGAACGCAGTTCAGTCTTTATTGATGAGCAAGAATGCAGTGCAATCAATCTAATCTCTAATCATTAGAAAATCCGGTCCTTTATATCTCCTGAGGCGGAAGTGTCAGGAAGAGGAAGTACGTAGGATAGGAGATGGGGAGAAGGAAAAAAGTGCACGAACCAGTGGGGATCAAAGGTGGAAAACAGGATGTGATTAGGAGAGGGGTCAGAGTGGAAAAAGAGCTGGAACTAGTGGGGATTAAACCAGTGAAGGTCTCAAACAAAACAATGATTATGTAAATAGACCACAGGGTTAAGCAATGCAAGCCAACCTAATGTGATGGTCAAAACAGAAGGGGTCTTAGAAGCAGAATTAGAAGCAGACCAACAACATAATTCCTTCTAGCTCCATCCAAGATGGGTCAGAGAAGGTGGGTTCATTGTTCTTAATAGCTGCGAGGAGGGAGTCTCTTAACACCTGAAGATCCAGTTGGTCTTGGGTGTTAAGCAAGAGGGAGTTTCCTAATATCTGAGGAGCCAGGTGTCCTCTGTTTGGCTGCTTGAAAAAATGGAGAACTTTTAAAATGAAGGAGCTCTGAGAAAAGCCTCTGGGTAAACTTGCTTTCTCACAATGGCAATGGAGCGCACTGTCTAGGGGAGCTATTTCTCTGAGCTTACTTGCTTTCTTCTTAATAGCAACACAGATATTTTAAATCAACAGCACAAGTTTTTAAAATGCAAATCCATTCTCCATTCATAACCCTTGGCCAAATCTGATCTGATTCACAATAGATTGGCTAGCGTGTAATATAGCTCAACCTGCCCTTTGTAAATGAGGGTGTTTTAAGTATCATGTTTTTAATTATGCAGTTTGGAGTGTTTCTTAAGAAAAAAATGTTGCTATGTTGATACTATTTAGAAAACATCCGTTTTTTGTTAGAACTGCGTTGTATGATGTCATTCTACTAAAAATCCTTTAGCCTGGAGCCTTAGCGAACTACACTCTCAGTTTGATCCTTTGTCCTAGCTTGTAAAACATGAAACATAGTCCAGAGAACTTAAATGTCAAAATATGAAAAATAAACAACTACTTATAACATCTCTAAGCTGAAGTGTTCATGAAATAACAGAATTAAAAGAAAGTAAAGATTCATTTATTCAGCTAGCTAGTTTTCAGAGAGAGAAAGAGAGAGAGTTATGGGAGGACTGTTTGGCAGCACAAAGACTGAAATTGGAGCCTCAGGCATGCAAGTCATGTGCTCTCCTGGTGAGCAGTGTCCTTGGTACTAAATTAGTCACTACCTTTTTTTTTTTTTTGCCTCCAAGGTTATTGTTGGGGCTCTGTGCCTGCACTATGAATCCACTGCTCCTGTAGCCATTTTTTTTATCTTTTCTTTCTTTCTTTTTTTTTTTGATAGGACAGAGAGAAATTGAGAGGGGAGGGGAAGATAGAGAAGGAGAAAAAAAGACAGACACTTGTAGACCTGCTTCACCACTTGTGAAGTGACCCCTCCTTAAGGTGGGAAGCCGGGGGGTCAAATAGGGATCCTTGAACAGGTCCTGTGCTTCTCACTTTGTGCGCTTAACTGGGTATGCCACTGCCCAGCCCCCAACACCTTTTTATTAGTGATTTAATACTGACTCACAAAATCCCAAGATAACGGGCACAACACCACACACTTCCCACTACCAGAGTTCTGGATCCCCTATCCCTTCATAGTAAGCTATAGCAGTTCTCCCAAAGTTGCAGATATGGGTCAACTATTATTTCTACAACCCTCTGTCTATATTTATATATGTTTCTTGGGGGTGGGAGGGCTCTCACCTTCTCTTCCTTTCCAAGTCACACATATATCTATTATTACATCTAAAATCAACCCCCCCTTTTTTTCTCCCCTATCTCCAGTTCCTGATGAAGTTAGAGTTCAGAGCCCTCTGGTGATCTTTCCCCTATCATCCCCCCCACACACACACTAGGAGTATAGATCAAATTTGTTTTGGGGGGTGCAGAAGGTGGGAGCTCTGGCTTCTGTAATTGCTTCTCTACTGGGCATGGGCATTGGCAGGTCGATGCATACTCCCAGCCTGTCTCTGTCTTTCCCTAGTGGGGCAGGGCTCAGAAGTGATGAGGATCCAGACACATCGGTGAGGTCATCTACCCGGGGAGGTCAGGATGGAATCATGATACCGTCTGCAATTTGGTGGCTGAAAGGTGGCAAAATACAAAACGGGACACAATGATTAATGAACAGGAAACAATAACCAGGAGTAGAGCAGATGAAAATAGGGATCTTAGGGTGGAAAGAAGCTAGGAAGTCCATTCTAGTTGTCTTTTTTGGGGCTCATGGCTATCTTAGGTTTTTGCTTGAGTTTGATAACCTGGAATTGAACAAAAATATTGTCTGAGAAGATGGTGTCAGAGTAGAGAAAAGGGCTAGAAAGTTGGATTAGGGCAGAAAGTGGCTCCTATTCTCAAAAAAAAAATCTATGAGTAAAATTAACTGTTTACCTTATTCGCCTGATCCATATATATTTAGCATAAGAGTCTGTGTAACCTCTAAGTCACTGTTGATCTTAACTTGCAGTTCATGGCCATAGCTGGGAACACTGCAGGGTACACTCATTTCAGGACCAGTCTTCCTCGAGCGGCAGGGCAGGATGACACTGCTTCCCTTTGGAGATCTGATGCCTGAGATTTTTAAATGTGGTTATTCATTAGCAGTTTAAGATTATGTGAGTGACCCATATTATACATCGAATGAGCAGCTTTGCTATAGACTAGACTCCCTAGAAAAACTTGTTTCTCTGAAGAAGTCTGTAGGGTTTTATTTTTATTTGCTCCATGAAAATATGCACGCTATAATTAAGGTCATTTATCTGAAAAGGTAAATTCTTGGCAGTCAGAATCGCACTGTTCTACTTTGGGCTCAGTTTTATTTGCTCTAAGATCTATTCACTTTTGTGTCTCCACGTAATTTCTCCTCTTGGTTTTAACTTGCTGTTCTGCTTGTATTTTCTCTCGATGTGTTTTTTTTTTTTTGCCTCCAGGGTTATTTTTGGGGCTCGGTGCCACTGCTCCTGGAAGCCACCTTTTCCCTTTTGTTGCCCTTGTCTATCGTTGTTGTTAATATTATTGTTGTCATTGTTGTTGGATAGGACAAAGAGAAATTGAGAGAGGAGGGGAAGACAGAGAGGGGGAGAGAAAGACACCTGCAGACCTGCTCCACCGCTTGTGAAGCCATTCCCCTACAGTTGGGAAGCTGGGGGCTCAAACCTGGGTCCTTACGCTGGTCCTTGCGCGTTACACCATGTGCTCTTAACCCGCTGCGCTACCGTCTGGTACCTTCTCTCCTGTGTTTTCACTTAGTTTACAGTCATCTGATCTAGCGATGTATGCATTCTTGTGGGCAGCACCGACTCCTGTCACAGAGAGGCCAGTAAGCCTCACGTGTTTGCCTGTGAACCTGCTCAAGTTATACACGTGACAGAATATGAGCAATTGCATCTGAAAAAAAATATGTATATACAGAGTTGGCAGTTTTGCTTTGCTGTTTTATTTAAATATTTATTTATTCCCTTTTGTTGTCCTTGCTGTTTTATTGTTGTAGTCATTATTGATGTTGTTCTTGTTGGATAGGACAGAGAGAAATGGAGAGAGAGGAGGGGAAGACAGAGAGGGGGAGAGAAAGATAGACACCTGCAGACCTGCTTCACTGCTTGTGAAGTGACTCCCCTGCAGGTGGGGAGCCCTGGGCTCGAACTGGGATCCTTATGCCGGTCCTTGCACTTTGTGCCACCTGCGCTTAACCCACTGCGCTATAGCCCGACTCCCAGAGTTGGCATTTTTGAAAGCCCAAAGTTCCATATGGTTTAAGACAAAACTTCCATTTCTAAAAGCCACTCAGAGTGGAGGTCAGTTTCTGAGTATCTAGAAATCTTTCCTTGAGTGTTTTTAATAGAAGAACCCAGTCTTCTGCTAATTGAATGTCACCAGTTAACTGATAATGTCAGTGTGGCTGAATGTTATCATGAGGGAATGATTTCCTGCTGTGGGATAATGCTGAGGTGAAGCTTAAATATAGGAGAGCAAAGTGAAAGACAGCTGTTAATGTGGCCACATAATGCTACCGTGATTGATGGGCTTCTCTGTGGAAGATATCATATTTCAGTCTTTTTGTCTCCTGAAACCTAGCTGAGGGCTTCACTAATATGATTACATTTTTGACTATGTTAAAAAACCAGCCAGTCTTATAAATAAGGCCACAGCATAAAAATGACTATGGACTTCAAAGTCATGAAAAGTTCAGTTGGAATCCCCACTCTTCTCCTTGTTAGCTCAGTGACTTTTGGTAAATCACATGAAATCTCAGTACACTTTATTTTATCATCTGTGGAGTGGAGGTGATGGTGGTCTTCTCTCATAGGGACTGTGTGTATAGGATTTGGGTTATGTCTGGTACATGTTAGGTGGTCCAAATCATATACTTCCTCTTTCCTCCCTGAATCTGCCTTTCTGAGGTCATTACGGAGTATGTGTAGACACATGCATTTCCTAATCACTCCTACCTCCCTCTGACTTCCATTATAACCATAATTTTCCTAATAGTTAATAGCTCTTGAGGGTTTATTTTGTGCCAGATACTGATAGCTGCAAACAAAACTTTTGAGGAGATGAAGATATTAGAGTTTAAGGAGGTTAACTAACTTGAGGGAAAATTTTATTATTTCCTCTAAGAGTTAGAAAAATAAAATTAGAACTGAAATATAAAAATATATTTGTCTAACTCCAAAGCACATGACCTTTTCATGAAAGCCGTTAGCCATAATAACCCATTGACTTTGCTTCTCTGACATAGTTTACTAAGAAAATTCTGAGATTTCAGGGTATTGCTTTTAAAGGAGTTTGCTTCTATTCAGGGAGCAGACACCCTGTGATTCGTGAAGGCCAATCTGGCTTGAGGCTCAATTTACTTATTCCCATGGAGGACTGCAGGAAGAAGAAAGGATATGTCATTCCAGGTGATTAATTTTCTTTAAGAAAGAGGCAATTAAATTAGCTAACTTTATTATCAACATAAAAGCTTCAATTAGAATGAGGGTTAAGAATGCACATATTCAAGGCTAGCTTTAAGGCTTAGTTTATAAATTAACTAGCATAAACCCCTTTCTTTATATGTTTCTATACAGGCCAAGGACAAATGTGTGTGCTAGATACTCCCCTGTCCAGCCAAGGGAGGGCCTTGTCCATTAATTGCAAACAGAGGGACTGAGGAGCTAGACTAGCATAGCGTTTCTGCAAAATACTTTCATGCCTGAGGCTCTGAGATCTCAGGCTCAACCTTTTTTTTTTTTTTTTTTTTTAAAGATTTTGTTTATTTATGAGAAAGATAGGAGGAGAGAGAAAGAACCAGACATCACTCTGGTACATGTGCTGCCGGGGATCAAACTCGGGACCTCATGCTTGAGAATCCAAAGTTTTATCACTGCGCCACCTCCCGGACCACCAGGCTCAACTTTAAAAGAAATTTTTTTATTATCTTTATTTATTTGTTTGATAGACATGGCCAGAAATCGAGAGGGAAGGGAAGAGAAAGGGAAAGAGGCAGAGAGACACCTGGAGCCCTGCTTTGCCACGTGTAAAGTTTTCCCCTGCAGGTGGGAACTAGGGGCTTGAACCTGGATCCTTACACATTGTAACATGTGTCCTCATCCAGGTGTACCACCACCTCAGGCTCAGTCTTTGGCACCACCATAAGCCAGAGCCGAGCAGTGCTCTGTTAAGACAATTTAAAAAAATGATCGGCAAAAAACATTGTTTTCTGTATCCAAAATTGTAAAATGCAAGTTTGTTTGAGAGTAAGTGGCTCTTCTAGTTTATCTGCCACCTTTCACTAATAAAAGTTTAAATGATCAATGCTAAGGAAAACAAGTCATGCTAAATGAAAGGTGATCTTGGTCGACTCTAGATTTTTCTCATCCAGCTTTCTTCCATCAAACATTTGACTTCTTTCCAAAGAGGAAAGACCCTTCTTTTTTTTTTTCTTTTTCTTTTTTTTTAATATTTATTTTATTTATTTATTCCCTTTTTGTTGCCCTTGTTGTTTTATTGTTGTAATTATTATTGTTGTTGTCCTTGTTGGATAGGACAGAGAGAAATGGAGAGAGGAGGGGAAGACAGAGAGGAGGAGAGAAAGATAGACACCTGCAGACCTGCTTCAACCGCCTGTGAAGCGACTCTCGTGCAGGTGGGGAGCCGGGGTTCGAACCGGGATCCTTATGCCAATCCTTGTGCTTTGCGCCACCTGCGCTTAACCCGCTGCGCTACAGCCCGACTCCCGAGGAAAGACCCTTCTTGTTTGTTAGTCATCATGAGAATACAAAGCAAAGTTTGCTTGCTCATTTATTCATTTATTTATCAGCAAACCCTGACTGATGGATCTGTTTCAATAAATTAAGTATCACATCTTACTCTTAGGTCTGTAGATGATGAATGAACAGATGTTAGAGCTTTTCTGAAAAGTGATTTTTGAAAAAGAAGAGTAAGAGATGACCACTATTGGTCAGAAGTGAACATGGAAAGTCTGACAGAAAGGCCAGATATTGAAAGATATGGAAGAGTCAAAAATATATTCCTTTTTTTTAAAAAAAAAACTGCTTCACATATTGCAGATACTAAAAATTATTTGTTCAATAAATAAGTGAATATCACTGAATTGCTTCCCAGCCTCACTGAAGGAAAGATGTATAGAAAATGCTAACGTTGGGGACACGGGAAGACTCCCTTTGATGAGGGCCTCTGAATATCTCAGTCAAGGAGAAATGAAATATGAGGTTGAGAAGATTTTACAAAGTGTTCCTCTGTAGAAACTACAAGCATAAATATCAGTTTGACTTGCGTGTTGCTATAAATCTTGTTTGTTTCTTCACATATGGGTTTTGAGATCTATGGGTAAGACTTGTCAGAAGCAGGTCTTACTAATTCAATGTCTTTTCTCTAAAGGATACAGTTGACTCAGTCTGGGTGGGTGGTAGGACTATTACTGCTTCCTCTGGCATGTTATGAAGAATGCTTATCAATGTTTATGTGCATTTTTTTGTTTGTTTTGTTTCACTGTTTTTTTTTTTTTCTCAGGGTTTTTCCTTTATGGCCATTTCTCCTTTGTGTTCATGTGAAGGGTATAAGGTAAAAGTGTTGGGTTTCGGTTTTATTATGGGGCTGGGACATAGCTCACTTGGTAGAGCTCACATTCTACCACGTTTCAGGACCTGGGTTGGAGTCTCCAGCACCACAATGGGAGCATCATGCACAGAGGAAGCTTAACAAGCTCTCCCTCTCCCTCTCCCTCTCCCTCTCCCTCTCCCTCTCCCTCTCCCTCTCCCTCTCCCTCTCCCTCTCCCTCTCCCTCTCCCTCTCCCTCTCCCTCTCCCTCTCCCCTCCTTCTCTCATAGTGAATGGGGGAAAAAAAGAATATACCTGTATTGGAATAAATGAACAAGTATTTTTAAGAAGTCTCATCATGCTTACTTGGCCAGGTTTAAGCATCCGTAATCTATTTCTAAGTTGATGTCAATTTTTTTTCATATTGAGAAGATGGTTTAAAAGTCAAAATATATGCTCTCACTATTACAATTGCCACTTGTTCAGGGGGAAGTTTATGCATGGCGTTTAAAGAATAGCAGCAGCTTGAGTCCCAAGAGGAAGACAACATTTTCCTGAAAACCATTTTCATTACAAACCTTGCGGTTTGTGATGCTTTCTTCTTCTCCTTCTCCTCCTCTTCCACCTCTTTCTCCTCCTCCTCCTTTTTTTCTTTTTTTTTAAATCTCTTGCACTTGAATGGATTTGGACTATGTTTTACTAACTTGCTGTTTGCCATTTTGTGAGATAGTCTTAGTTAAGTGACATGGAGCACGTGCGCACAAGGAAAGCATTTTTGTCTGGAAGCCATGATGTGTTTTGCATGGGACAGTAGAGAAGAGTGAGGAGTGATGGAAGAAGTTGTATCTAAAACTACAGGGTTTTGCTGGGGTGCCATAGCCCACAAACCACAGTGATGTATACTTCCTCTGAATAGAGAAAGCTGACTTGAGAGGTTCTTAGAGAAAGTTTGAGGAGGAAAGTACTTATAGATGCCCCCCCCTTCTGCCTCCAGTCTCTGGGGCTCAGTGCCTACACTGTGAATCCATCATTTTTGGTGGCCATTTTTTCCTATTTATTTATTTCCATTTTATTGGATAGGATGGAGAAAAATTAAGAGTGGATGGGGGGTAGGGAGAGAGAAACATTGATACTTGTAGACCTGCTTCAACATTTGTGAAGCCTCCCTCCTGCAGGTGGGGACCAGGGTACTGAAACCTGGGTCCTTGTGCTTAGTACTATGTGCACTTAACTGGGTGTACCACCACCTGGGTCCTCCTTTAAATTTTTTTTTTAAACTAAGGTAGAAAGTATATAAATTTTGCTATTTCACTCATTTTATCTGAACAATTCAGAGGCATTAGTTATATTCACAATACCATTCAGCCATTGCTGCTGTTCCCAAAATTGTGTGATTTATTTATTTATTTATTTGCCACCAGGGTTATTGCTGGGGCTTGGTGCCTGCACAATGATGCCACGACTCCTGGAGGCCTTTAGTTTTGGTCTGTTTTTAACTTTTTCTTCCTTTTCTTTTTCTTTTTTTTTTTTTTATTTAAGAAAGGATTAATTAACAAAACCATAGGGTAGGAGGGGTACAACTCCACACAATTCCCACCACCCAATCTCCATATCCCATCCCCTCCCCTGATAGCTTTCCCATTCTCTATCCCTCTGGGAGCATGGACCCAGGGTCATTGTGGGTTGCAGAAGGTAGAAGGTCTGGCTTCTGTAATTGCTTCCCCGCTGAACATGGGTGTTGACTGGTCGGTCCATACTCCCAGTCTGCCTCTCTCTTTCCCTAGTAGGGTGGGTCTCTGGGGAAGCTGAGCTCCAGGACACATTGGTGGGGTCTTCAATCCAGGGAAGCCTGGCCAGCATCCTGATGGCATCTGGAACCTGGTGACTGAAAAGAGAGTTAACATATGAAGCCAAACAAATTGTTGAGCAATCATGGACCCAAAGCTTGGAATAGTGGAGAGGAAGTGTTAGGGAGGTACTTACTGCAAACTCTAGTGTACTTCTGTTTTCAGGTATATATTTTGCAGTAGTTTATGGATACATGTGAACATATGCTCTCTCTCACAGAAACTGGTGTATATCTAGGTTTGGGGACTTTGTTAGAAAGTGAACCACCTGAGATGAAATTAGAGTATACTATGAAAGGAAAGGTCTCACCCGAGTAATGAAGCTGAAGGGTTGTCATTCCACACGTGAAGTCTCTAGACACAGTCTGAGGTGAAGCATGTTGAGGTGGCAATCGTTGCGTTGGTTAGGTTGTGATCGGCGGATGCAATATTATTTGATATGGATTGGGAGAGGCATATGGGAAAGTGGCCCTATCCAAGGGTTCCAGGACTGGGGGAAGTAGGGGCTCTATAGTGGAGATGTGAGGTTCCTGCCTTTTCTAACAGAAACAGGGAGAGAAAGGGGCAAGGGGAGACACCTGATCGCTGTTCCACGGCTTGTGAAGTTTCTCTCTTGCAGGTAGAGACTGAGGACTTGAACCTGGGTCCTAACTCATGATAGCATGTACTGTGCTGCCTGCACCACCCACGAATCCCTCCAAAACTGAAATCCCCCCCTCCAACAGTAGTCTAATTTGTCCTGCCCATCAAAGAAAGGGACTCTGCTAGCTTTACTCTGTGTCTCTATTAATTTGCCTAGTGTAGATATTTCATAGATGTCTGTAGATTCGTATAATACCTGTTCTTTGGGGACTGGCTAATTTCAACTGTCACAATGTTTTCAGAGTCTACCTAGATTGTATAAGCTATTAGGATTTCCTTTATGTGACCAAATAATTTTCCAGTGTACGTGTGTAATAGATTTTATTTTGTCTATTCATTTGTTGTTGGATATTTGGGTTATTGCCACCTTTTGGCTGCCATGAGCAATGTGAGACATATTTTTTCCTACTTCTTTTATTATGTTTTATTGGTCATTTAATATTGATTTGCAAGACTGTACGATCATAGAGGAATAGTTCCATACATTTCCCACCACCAGAGTTCTGTGTTTCCTCCCTTCCATTAGAAACTTCCCTATTGCATATCTCTCTGGGAGTATGGACCGAAATTCTTTTTTGGGTTACAGAGGTGGAAGATTCTGCTTCTATAATTGCTTCTCTGCTGGACATGGGCATTGGCAGGTTGATTCATAACCCCCATCCTGTTTCTTTATTCCCCAAGTGGGGTAGGACTTGGTATCAGTGTTGTTGTTTTTTTGATTTTTTAAAATAGTTTCTGCTTTTACTTCTTTTGAATGTATAACTCAAAATGGAATTGCTATGCACAGCATAACTCTATGATGACTGGCTTTTGAAAGATACACCAAACTATTTCCATAGTAGTTTCATCACATTGGTTTAACACCAGCAATATATGGAGATTGACTTTTCTACAATGTCACTTGTTTCTCTCACATTATATTTTATTATTATTATTATTGTTTTAATAATCATCTTGATACTTATGAAGTAATATCTTATTAATGCTTTGATTTATATTTACTAAATGATAAACTGTGCAGAGCATCTTTTTATAAACTTATTGATGACTTGTGCCCTTTGGAGAAGCTCCCACATTTTAAACTACTTATCTTTTTGTTTTTGAGTTGGAGGAGTACTTTATTCATTCTGAAAATTAAACCTTTCTGATAGGTGTATATTTTGAAAATAGTTTTTCTAATTCTGTATCTTTTCTTTTGAATTTTTTTTGTTGCAATTTCTTATCTTTTTGTGAAATTCAATTTATTATTTTTGGTTATTTCCATTTTTGTTTTGACATCTAAGAATCTGTTGCCAAATCTGAAGTCCTAAAGATTTAACCCCACGTTGTCTTTTAAGAGTTTCATAATTTTATTTGAATCAGATCAAACAAATTTAAGACCTATTTATTTTTTTATGCAAGAGCATGAATGATAGTCATTTATATATCTATTGGCTCATTTTTGAAATAATTTTTATGTACATATAACATAGTGGTCTTCACTCTCTTTCATGTGACTCTCTAGCTGTAACTACTTGATTCTTTATACTTCCTAGCGATAGTTTTACTTTCATGTCAATATCTTGAAAACTTTAATAATTCATTTTAACCAATACAGAAAGGTAGGAAAAACCAAATTCCTCATCACCTCATGGTCTAGGGCTGCACTCTTTTTATAATATTTTCTGGTTCAGGAAGGAACAGCAGCCACAAACTGTCTTTTATCAATATGATCTGAAAACTACAACTTCCTTCTGTCTATGAACTTAGCTGTGATAACTTGCTGTAGAACTTGAAACACTTATGGACCACTTGAAATAGAGGTTTCCTAGTGTCCTCTGGATTTGGAGAATCAAGGGTACAATTCCTAAGGAATACCAGCAATCAGCTTGACCTCTATGGAAGCATGGGAATCTGGAGGTTATTTTAACATCTGGATGACAATCATTTGAGTGTATGTCAACTGATGGGTTTCAAAAGATGCTTGCGGCAGATTCTGAGTTTGATTTTGACTTTGGCAACTTAGAGTTCATAACTGTGTCTCTTCACCTTTTATAACAATTTCTCGAGGGCCTCTCCTTTTCAGCAGAAAAAATTTCCTTCATAAGGATTATATTTCCTATTGGGAAGAAGTAACATTCTCAGCTCCTTTCATTTTAAGAAAATGTAATGAGCACCTATGGTGGGCTAACTGTTATGTCAGGCACTGGGAATCTCAAGAAGAATAAGAAATAACTTCCACCCCTGGGAAGCTTAACACAGTGAGGAAGATAGATATGTATGTATTGAGGTGTACTAAATTATTGAAGACTAAAGTTAGTACTTTCCAGAAATGCAAGAGCTGTGATATTTTCTATGTGTGAGCTTTGGGCCCTCGATGCCATAGTTTGAGTATTGTCTCTGAAATTTACTAACTGTGTGTTGGTGAGCAGGTTACTTAATCTCTCTGAGCTTGCTTCCCCATTTGGGAGTGGAAGGAATCATACCTACATCTCTAACTCATAAGGCTTGCTAATAACAGAGGCACAGATATATAATAGGTAAATATTTTTGGTTAGCACACAATAATCACTCCAGGGCTAATGTTTATAGACTTCCCCATGCAATTCAATTCTCTCTACCCAATTATCTCAATCTATGAGGCAAAGACTAATTCATTTTATAAGTGAAACTGAGACGATGGAGGTTAAATTGTTTTCTCCAAGCTCCCTAGCTAGAGTACAGGAATTTGGAGGCAATCATTTCATTCACAGAACTTTATACTCAAATACGTCTATTAAAAGGACATGTTTATTTATTTATTATGAGAAAGGAGAGCAGCTCAGAACACTGCTTGGCTCTGGCACATGATGATGTCAAGGATGGAACCTGGGCCTTCAGTTCTTCAAGTGCTGTGCTTGAATACCAAGTTACTGCCACTGCCCACTATATATTCTCTTTGTACTTTATATTATTATCTACAAAATATATACTTCACTTTTAAAAGTATTTTGTTTATTTTATTAAATAAAAATTACATACACACACACTCACATACAGAGGGGAGAGGGAGAAAGATGCACACCAGAGACACACACCATCTATGGCTTATGGTGGTGCTGGGGATTGAACCTGGGACCTCAGAGCCTCAGACATGAGAGTATTTTGCATCACCATTATTATGCTATCTCCCCCCCACCCCCCCTTTATATTCTTTTGTATTGTCTTCACTCTGATCACTCACTAGAAGGAGTCATGGGAGACTTCCTGGAGAAATTAGACCTTGAACTTGGCCTGAAGCTATAACAAGAAATAAAAGAAAAAAGAAAAAAGAAAAAAGAAAAAAAAACTCCTTAGTTATTCTCTTTCTCTAAACTCAAGTTGAAACACACCATGCTGTGTGAACACTATGTGGGCAGAGAACTGTATTTTGATTTTTTAAAAAAAATGCCCCAGGGTTAAAAGTTATCTGCCAGTTTCTCTCCTGATATTTATTAGACCAGATGCGGCTGCATTTCTCTAGCTGTCACTTTTCACTATCGGATACTGTGACCGACAGGATCTCCCACTAGAGCTGTGGTGCACAGGCGCGGAGGAGGACGCTTCCGCCCAGGGCCCATCACTCAGGGTTAGGGCATTCATCGCAGTCCTCAGGATGTCAGAATCGGAGGTTAAAAGGGGGCAGACTTTGAGTATGCTTCTTCGGGGCTATCCATAGTTGTCTAGAAAATACTTTTGATATTGGAGAGAAATGTCAAAAAAAAAAAAATCCCCACAAACTTTGCCATCTGACTAAAATGACAGCTTCCACTGCTGTAGTGAGAACTCCTGTCAGGATAGCAGCCCATCTGCGGACATGTTGATAATATGCACGCCTCCTGATTATGGGAATGAGCCCCCTTCGTACTCACTACGAGACTGAGTGGGCATATTCTTCTCCTGTGATTGATGGCACACAATATAGTGAGAACTTTTTATTCCTCGTATTAATATAATATGAACTGTGCAAAGATTAAAGCCTCATTTACATAACCTGAGATAAAAGGAGGTGAAATATTGTAATTATCCTTTCAAGCTGAATTTTGGTTGCTATTTAAATTAACCTATTCGAAGAGCAAGTTAACCCCAAGGGGGAATACTTGCCCCATAGAATCTACTTGTAAAAATCAGGAGTGTTTAGCAACTGGTCAGTCGATTAGCTGTTTGCTGCTGAGATCCAGACAGCACGTTGAAGTGATGGCTAGAAGCCGAGGATTGCTGTGCTTGCTGTAGGACATTTTAATTTTTCTCTGTTGATGTTCCATTTGTATTTGGGGAAAATGGACACGATTGCTACAGCTGGCCATGCTTTCATGGTTGTTCAAAGTAATGAGATGGAAAGAGCAATGATCTGGATTCAGAAAATGTGGGTTTCTGTCTGAGCTCTGCCGCATGCTAATTTGATGTCCACACAAAGTCACTTTATCCCTTTGGACTCACTTTGCTTAAATTTCAACTGTGTAGATGATAGTGATACACTCCAAAGTGCTGTGGCTCTCAGAGAAAACTTAGGCTTATCATATATATTTTTTTAATTCACTACATTATACAATCTGGATGAACTTTTGTTTGATTGAGACAGAGGGAAATTGAGAAGGAGAATGGGAGATAGAGAAGGAGAGAAAAGGAGAGAGACAATGCAGTCCATTGATGGAGCTTCTTCTCTGCACCCAGGTCCTTGAGCATAGTGGAGGGGGATGTGTCCTCTACCTGCTGCACTATCACTCAGCTCCCATCATGCAACCTGCCAAATCTATTAGTTAAACAAAAATATGCCAAAGTTTCTGAGTGCTAACCAAACTGTTTTGATGAGTATGTTCATTCTAGTATTAGGAGCAGCAGAGAACAGGGAAGCTATAGCTTGTTGCACACTCTCAACCTCTTTCATAATGAAACAGAATATTAAAACAGAGCTAGCTATTTTTATGATCCTAGGTATTTCAGTTGAATTCTTTTGGGGATTTAAAAGAAAATGAGTTAAGAGATGCTTGTTTTGGTTATGTATTCTTGTGCAACAAATCATCCTCCCCCCCAAAAAATGGTATCTTAAAATAGAAATGTTGGTTATTTTACAATTGTCATGAGATCTGACCAGGCTTATCTGAATGTTTCTGGTTCAAATTTGAGTGGGTGTGGTTATGTTCTCTGTTGGAGCCTCTGTCTCATCTAAAGGTTCAACTGGGGCAGGAATCATTTCCATGGTCTATTGCTAGCTGCTGGCTAGAAGACTCCTCTCTCTACTCTTTCCTTATGGGATCATAGGGCGACTCAAAATTTCATAGATGAAAGAGAAGGAAATCCCAGGACAGCAACTACAGTTTTCCTATTGCCTGCTCTCAGAAGGGACAGCCTAGTGTGTTTCCCATGTTTTACAAATTAGAGGCATGTCAATAACTACAACTCACCATTAAGAAAAGAGGAATATATAATGCCATTAAAATCCAGAGAGGGGGTATCACAGTTTTTGTGCCTCAGCACTAAATATCCTTTTACTTTATTAATTTTTTTTTCTGGAAAATGATCATGAATATAGAAAATGGCTTATTCTATGTCCTTTACTGAAATGGAAAACAAAGCCCTTTATAATCAGATGTTGTTTATATAGGAAAAGTAAATTTTAGCACTACCTTCATGGTAGATAAATAGTATAGGAAATTTCAGTGACTTGAGAAGACTGTGGATATCTGAGCAGTAGTCATCCAACGATACTAGTTATGAAGTATCAAGGGTGTAAAGGACAAGCAAAGGCTGGTCACCTTGTAAACTGGTAAGTCTTCTAGGTTGGCTACAGGTTTATGAATCATCTCTGTTCAGAAGTCAAATGAGACTTGGCATATTCTAGCTTATTGCTCTAACCTTTTAATAAAGTAAGCATGGAGAGGAATGGTGCTATTCTGGATCTACTATATTAAGTGAACACAAAAGTCTCTGCCTTCATTATCTTCCCTCTTTCTCTTCCTGGCAGTCTTACCATCTGTGCCAACTCCTGCTGGCAGGAGATATGAAACCCATAACTGGGAGTCACAAAGAGTATTAGCTTATCTGATGGTATTTGCAGTTTCATCCTGATTTTGTGGAGTGAAAAGCATTGCTCCCTGGTGAAGAAATTGTAACAAGCAGGTGGGAAAGAAGCATCCCCCTCCCCGAGAAAGAGCCTGCAGCAAGAACATGCCCCAATTCATATTGTGAAATCAACTGCTGGACCCCTCCCAAAGGTGATTTCTGTTTTGGTTTTCACCCAGGATCACAGAGCAGTGGTTGTGAGCTGAAGGTTTCTGTTTCTGAGGCAGTGAAGGTGGAGCCTTGGCTAAGGCTTATGCTTAGCTCTGTGTATTGTGAAGGAGAGAAGGGGAACAATACTTAATTGCATGAGAAGAACATTGTGTCTTTTTCACTTTTTCATATGAGTGAGGATTCCTGAGAGTTATAGAAATTGTGGGAAGTAGTGACCAAGTTGGGTTTGGCTTCTAGACTAGGAAAGATGAAATTGACATAAAGTGTATGCTACACATTTCTAAATTTCTTTGAGTTCTATCCTTAAGAAATAGATAGTATTGTTTCCAGCTGCTGTGCTTCTTAAAGAGACTATTTGGGCTTAGAGCTGAGTACTTTTCAGCATCCTTAAAATGGGGAGAGGACTGGTCCATATCCCACTGGATTATTGTGAGGATGATATGATTAACACATACAAATGCTTGATCCATGCTTGCTGATGTTTCATTACAACTATTGCTATTCACAAGGTCATATAGTATGGGATTGGTAGGGTAAGAATATGAACCCAGATACCTGACTCAACCTTTTTCTGCTTCCTCTAAAATAAGTAATTTGATCATTAGTGATGGGAGGTGGATTCAGGTGGGTGAGAGAGCAAGGGAGGAGGGGAAGGAATTGCAAGCAGTGGAGGGAAGAAGGCTGTGAGGCAGTTTATGTGACAAGAGCAACTGAAGAGTGTGGGAGTTGATGTAGGCAGACATGACTTGCTGGAGGGCTTTAAAGTCAACTGTGATTTATTTGAATTTGATATGATATTGAATGCCAAGGGAGGATTTTGGGAAGGTGCATTATTTGGTCAAAGCAGGGGTGGAGAAAAAATTTTAGCAGTGACATTTCCAGCTATTAATAAGGAAAGGAGGGCAGAGGCCAAAAGGCTCCTTTCTGAAAATAAATTAAGATCTAGAAAAGGAGGGAATAGCAGATCAACAACACCCTAGAAACTGACTCAATGAACTTAGGTTTGCAGAAGGCTGCTTCAGTCCTTGGCCACTTCTTTCTCCTAGTCCATGATGAGTTCCCTGCCATAGTTGGCACCAAAGGGTGGAGGGGATGAGGGAACCAGCGGGGATGAGTGGTTTTACACAGAGCCAGGATTCCAAAGAGCCCTGCCAACACATCTTTCTGGTTTTATATTTGCAAGAATGAGGATCTAATGAGGTGCAGGTTCTTGTAAGTGGCTGTGTGAGCAGCATAGAGGAACCTTGCAGAATCGGAGAAAGTGGAATTACCCACACACAAACAGGGTGGGTGCCAGCCTGAAAGTGTGGTGAGAAGCTATGACTCCTGGCTTCACCATGAACACTACCAACAAAAAGGATGAAGAGATTTTAGAGGTAACATAAAACACCGTGTTTGGCAAGATGCTCAAAGTGATAGAAGGTGCTAGTCTCCAAGGGACTGTTCTGCTGGGTCTTGGGTGTGGGTTCTTTTTTGTGCAAATGCTATGTTCTTTTTCCCTGTTGACTGGAGAAATGTTCATGCCCTCAGATGAGAAGGGGCTTGAGCCCCTGTTTGCATATTCTCATTATCTTCTATGTAATGAGAAAAAAAAAGATAGATACAAAGACAGAGGCAGAGAGAGAGAGAGAGAGAGAGTGAAAGAGACCACAGCACCAAGCTTCCTTCCGTGTGGTGGAGCCCAGGCTCAAATGCAGGATAAAGCAATGTGATATTTCACCAGTCTGAGGAAATGTTGTTCAACACTGTAATTGTCTCAAAGGTACAAGTTCTCATCTCTCCTGGAAACATACCAGCTTACCACATCCACCATCAAACTGTCATCTTCATCCACTGTCAGATGCTGGATCTCCAGCATGTTTTAGCTTATTTACACCTTCCTTTTAGTCTCTTAAAGCTGCTGAGGTAGACTAAAGTTTTGTCTATCTGTGTCCTTTTTTAAGTTTTCCTGGATAGAAACAGGGTAATCGACAGGGAAAGTCAAGATAGAAGGGGAGAAAGAGACACCTTCAGCACTGCTTCACTGTTTGTGAAGCTTTTTTCTGCAGGTGAGGATTGGGGCCTTGAGTTTGGGTCCTTGCACACTGCGATGTGTGTGCTCAACCAAGTGCTCTACCACCTGGCCCCCAACTTGTGTTTTTTCTAAGGAAAGCAGCACTTTCTTGCAGTAAGGTCATCATTTTTAAGAAGTTTTGCACCAGAGGCAAGTATATGCTCACTGTGCTTCCCTGAGAGTCTGTTCTGTAAAGCGGTAAGCTCCATCCTCTGCCCTCAGGGCCTCCTAGATGAACTGACCGATCACACACTTCAGCAGCATCAAGAACAAGTCCTTGCTCACTCTCTTCCACCCAGGGACTTTATTTATTTTCTTTCTGGCCTCTGACTCACTCGGTGTTCGGAATCCATAGATCTTTAGGAACCTGCCATAACTAACATTATTGTTTGTTTGTGGTTTCAGGTAGGAGAAAAAGGGAGAAGCTGGTAAAATGGTACAAAGGGACCTAATATCAAAGCTGGTGAGTTTAGTTTCTAACACTGTATCATATAATTCAAACTTGCTAAGCGGGAACATAGAAGTTTTCAACCAGAAAAGAAAAGTAAATGTAGGAGGTGACTATATATGTTACTTAGATAAATGGAAACCCATTCACATATTACCATGCACAGGGACCCAGGTTCGAGCCCCCAGCTCCCTATGCGCGGGGCGGTGTGTGTGGGGGGGGGCAATGACACACTTCAGGAGCAATGAAGCAGGCCTACAAGTGTCTATTTTTCTCTCTCCTCTGTTTTCCCTCTTTTAATTTCCCTCTGTCCCATCAAAAGAATAAAAAAGACAACAACACAAATGGCCACTGGTAGTGGTAGATTCTTAATGTCAGCACTGAGCCCCAGTGGTATCCTTGATGGCAAAATAATTAAGTAAGTAAATACATAAATCCCATCCACAATGTATCTATATAGCAAATAGCCATGATGTGTATCTTCAGACTTTACAATTTTATTTTTCTGTTATACTTCCTGTAGTTGGTGGGAAAAGTCCAAATTGGGTTTATTGTGTTACACCAAAGAAAAGGACCTGGGACAGGAGGGGAGACTTTCAGGTCTTGGTGCACGATTGTGGAGTTTACCTAGGCTGGGACTGAGAATGCTTTGCGGGAAACTGAGACATTTTACACATGTATCAACAATGGTATTTACTGTAAACCATGAATTCCCCAATACAACTATTAAAAATATTTAAAAAATTCAAACATTCAATTCTTTTGTTTTCTTTTCCCTTTTGTTGCCCTTGTTGCTTGTTGTTGTAGTTATTAATGTCGTTGGTATTAGATGGAGAGAGGAGGGGAAGACAGAGGGGGGAGAGAAAGATAGATACCTGCATACCTGCTTCACCACCTGTGAAGCAACTCCCCTGTGGGTGGGGAGCCAGGGGCTTGAACCGGGATCCTTACTCCTGTGCTTGCTCTTCGCGCCACATGCACTTAACCCACTGTGCTACCCCCCAACTCCCAAAAGTTCAATTCTTTATTGTTCCACAGTATTGTCTTCTTGGCAGCAGCCAAGCCATCAAAAAACATATTACATTCTGGTCAGTAAGTTCTACCTGAGAACACAGCCAAGGAAGCAGTATACTCTAGGCATACTTAAGCAAAAAACTGACACTTAATCATGTAAGATTTCGTTACTAAGATAAATCACTTAGGTGGACTAGACAGACAGGAAGAGGGAGTCATGTACTACTTTGTTCTGTCAGATGGCATCTTAAGCAATTACATAAAATATTGAACCGTCACTTTACATTGTTCTGAGTGAGTGGTGACATCAGCTTCACTCTCAGCAGAGAACTGTTCATTCTGTCTTGGAGTCTCTGCAGAGTGTTCCCAAATTCACTTCTCTTTTTATAGTCTGAAGGATTTGAGGTTACCATGTGTTTTCTTAAAATAATAGCAAGGGTATTAAAGTTTCCAGTAACTGAAGTGTCACAGATCCAGATATGTGGTTTTTGCAGTACAAAGGGAACACCTCGCAAATTGATCTGTAAGGTGTGAATGTCTGTGACTATTACAAAGTAATGGATGCTAACTCTGCATTTTTTAGATGGGATTTTATAGGATGGTCACTTCTGTTCTGTCAATCCTGTCTTTTTTCTTAAGTTGTATACTGGTTTTCCCCCATGGCATGACATTGACTTTTCTAACATCAAATGTGCAAGGACCGGCTCAAGGATGCTGGTTCGAGCCCCTGTCTCCCCACCTACAGGGGCATCAATTCACAGGCGGTGAAGCAGGTCTGTAGGTGTCTATCTTTCTCTCCCCATCTTCCCCTCCTCTCTCCATTTCTCTCTGTCCTATCCAACAATGATGACATCAGTAACTACAACAATAAAACAAGGGCAACAAAAGATAATAAATAAATAAATAAATATTAAAAAAAAAGAAATGCTGACTCTACTTACCCATGGACACTTTGATACTTTTCTGGAAACACTGAACAGAAAGCTCCAAACCTACAATTTAGATTTTTTAAAATTTTTTTATTATCTTTACTTATTTATTGTCTAGAGATAGCCAGCAATTGAATGACAAGATAGAGAGGAAGAAAGGCAGAGAGACATGTGCAGACCTGCTTCAACATTCATGAAGCTTTCTCCCTGCAGGTGGTGACCGGGGGCTTGAACCCTGGTCTTTGCGCATTGTAACATGTATACTTAACTTGGTATGCCACCACCCAGCCCCTCTAAAATTTAGTTTTAAATTTAATATCCAAGGCCAAGTTCCTCCTTCCTTCCTTCCTTCCTTCCTTCCTTCCTTCCTTCCTTCCTTCCTTCCTTCCTTCCTTCCCTGCCTCCATACCTCCCTCCTTCCCTTCCTTCCTTCCTTCCTTCCTTCCTTCCTTCCTTCCTTCCTTCCTTCCTTTTCTTCCTTCCTCCCTTCCTCTTTCTCTCTTTTTCCTTTCCAATAGAGACAGAAATAAACTGAGAGGGAAGGGGGAGATAAAGAAGGAAATGGAGACACCAATAGAGTTTCTTCACTGCTCATGAAGCTTCCCCTCTGCAGGTGGGGACCATGGGCTTGAATCTAGGTCCCTGCAGATTATAACATGTGCACTTCACTTCCTGCCCTAAATGAAGGTGGAAGGTCAAATTCTGATGAAACTTATTCTGAATATACATATAAAACATGTTCAGCACATATGTTATAAAATGTTTGAGTCAATTGCTAGGAATGGTACGTGAGTGGGGGGTAATCCTGAAGGGACAGATGCATAAACTAATAATAGCAGCATTGTTCCATTTGGGCTGGGATGGAGGCACATTCCAAGTGCTATAGTGCTAGTGTCACAGAACAATGACCCACCACAGCAACAGCTAACTACCTCACCCCTGTGCTTGCAAGCATTCTATGAGAGGTCCAGTCAATCAGCATCAGAGATGCTAGAAAAGAGCTCTGGACCAAGACCCAGTAACTCCACTCACTGTAACTTATTGGAGTATTAAAATTTTCCTGCTGGGGAGGAGGTTTGAAATGCTAGTGAGAGATGAAAACAGAGAGCACTTGCTCTAGAGAAGAATCCCCACACCTCCCCTATACACACAATGAGGTGTGTGCCAGCAGGAATCCACACTTGGTTTAAGTGAGTCCCTATCCTTTACTGGTGTCTTTCCATATCAGGTCATCTATCTTCTGCCTGTTCGTGCTTGAGCAAGAAGACTGAGGATCAGACCCAACACTCTCTCTGGCGGCAGGTGTCAATAAATGCAGCTGCATGTGTGTGAGAACAACTAGGAGGAAAAAGGGGTCTAGACTTCCGGTAAAAGGTGAACAGGGTAATGCTGAGAGTTCTTAGAAAATTGGAGCTTCTGGGAGTCAGGTGGTAGCGCAGCGGGTTAAGTGCATGTGGTGCAAAGCATAAGGACAGGCCTAAGGAGCCGGGTTTGAGCCTCCAGCTCCCCACCTGCAGGGGAGTTGCTTCACAGGTGGTGAAGCAGGTCTATAGGTGTCTATCTTTCTCTCCCCCTCTCTGTCTTCCTCTCCTCTCTCCATTTCTCTCTGTCCTAACAATGACAACAACAATAATAACTACAACAATAAAAAAACAAGGGCAACAAAAGGGAAAAAAAAAAAAAATATATATATATATATATATATATATATATATATATGAAAATTGGAGCTTCCTAAGAACTGAGACTGCAACCTTCTCCCAGGCATCAGAAACCAAGATTACATTCCTCTAGGTAAATATTTATCAGGAGACTGGAAGGCAAAATAGGTTCTACACCCCTGGAATAAGTGTCAACTCAAGTCTTAAGAATAGTCCAACGCTGGTTCCTTTTACAGCTCTTCCCATGGCTTCAAATAAAGAGCATAAATGTCTGTTACACAAACCAGCTGTTAACTTAAATGCTAGTCTGATATACTCCCTGTGTTTTCATTCAGAGGAAAAACTCTCATACCATGAAATGGAAGCAAAATTGATATCCAAGACCACCTTTAAATTTTTTTTTAAGTTATTATTTTTTAAATATTTTATTTATAAAAAGGAAGAAACACTGGAAAAGACCATAGGATAAGAGGGTACAACTCCACACAACTCTCACCACCAGATACCCATACCCCATCCCTTCCTCTAATAGCTTTCCTATTCTTTATCCCTCTGGGAGTATGGACCCAATGTCATTGTGGGATGCAGAAGGTGGAAGGTCTGGCTTCTGTATTTGCTTCCCCGCTGAACATGGGCATTGGCAGGTGGATCCATATGGAGCTCCAGGACACATTGGTGTGGATGTCTTCCCAGGAATCCAGTTGGCTTCATGGTAGCATCTGGAAATGGCTGAAAAATGTTAGCATATAAAGCCCAACAAATTATTGACTAATCATGAACCTAAAGGTTGGAATATTGCAAATGAAGATTTGGGGGGTCTCCATTTTGTAGATAGCTAGTAGGCCTATTTTAGTTATATTCCAAAAGACCCATGATTATACTAGCTTTTTTTTTTTTTTCTTGAGTCTGATATTTGATATGCAGGTGGATCCAAGTTATTGTCTGGCGAGATGATGTCATGGTTAGAAAAAGGGCTAGGAAGCTGGATCAGGGAAGAGAGTAGCTCCCGAATACATGAAAAATGTATAAATGTTGTTGACTGAGACCACCTTTAATGTCAAAATTATTATTATTATTTTTTTAAATATTTTATTTTATTTATTTATTCCCTTTTGTTGCCCTTGTTGTCTTATTGTTGTAGTTATTATTGTTGTTGTCGTCGTTGTTGGATAGGACAGAGAGAAACGGAGAGAGGAGGGGAAGACAGAGAGGGGGAGAGAAAGATAGACACCTGCAGACCTGCTTCACTGCCTGTGAAGCGACTCCCCTGCAGGTGGGGAGCCGGGGTTCGAACCGGTATCCTTATGCCGGTCCTTGTGCTTTGCGCCACCTGCGCTTAACCCGCTGCGCTACAGCCCGACTCCCTAATGTCAAAATTATAAGCTTCAATACTCACCATGTTGACCAAAACATTTTTTAAGCAGTGCAGAGTAAAGGTGAACATCATTAGATAAAGACAGTGATTTTTAAAAAAATCATTAGAGCTGAAAGTAACCTTGGAAGTGTTAAGGGCGTGCTAGCTAGGGAGAGAAAGCTAGGTATCTCCCTTCCCTTCTGTTTATCCCCCAAGCATCTTCTTTTGTTTTATGATTAATCCAAGGCTGGTGTTCAGTGCTGGCAGGGAGCTTCAGGCATTGGATTTGAAGCAGGGTCTCAGGCCTTACAACACACAGCTGTGGCTAGATAGCAAGGCGGAGTCATTGGTGGAGTATGGTGATTTGAAAGGAAACAGATCTGGATAATGAATCACTTTCTCCTGTTGTCTGCCAAGAGCTCAGGGCCTTGTAACAGGACTTTGGATAACAACAAAAACAGTAGCACTTCAGCTATGGGAAGAAGAGAAAAATTACTTTATTTGTAGGAAATTTGCTTCACATTTGACAATGTGCTGCCTACTTAGAGATTACCTCATGGATTTTTTTTCCCACTGCTCCTGGAACATTTTTTCTCCTTTCTTTTTGTCCTTTCTTTCTATTTTATGTGGTAAGACAAAGAGAAATTGAGAGTAGAGGAGGAGATAGGGAGAGAGCAGGATAGATCTCTGCAGACCTGACTGACCACTTGTGAAGCATCCCCCATGCAGGTAGAGAGCAGGGTTTAAACCTGGACTCCTGCACATGTGTGTGTGGGTGTTCAACTGGGTGCCCCGCTGCCCAGCACTCTCACTGAATTCTTTTAGTACTTTTTGCAATTTTGCACTCTTCCTTCTGAATAAAATTGAATTGGTCTCTTGGTATTAAGTAGAGCAAAAACTGGCTTAAGGCTCGTGGTTGAGAGAGTGTAACAATCTTTCCCGAAGAGCAAGGCATCTCAAAGTTATTATTATCATTATTTCTTCTTCTGGGGTCATCACTAGAACTTTACTACCCAGGCTGTCATTTTCAGATAGAGACAGAGACATAGAGGCAGAAAGAGAGCAAGAAACCACAACACCCAACCTTCCTTTAGTGCTGGGGGCACTATGTTCCCATAGAGGCTGTACACAGGCCAAAGCAACACACTATCCAAACAAACTAGTTAGTCAAGGTTATATTATTTTTATTTTGTTTGGACCAAGACAGAATTTTCTGATAAGGATTCCAAACCCTGGTTAACAGCCAGGACTGGCCAGTGAGGATGCACAATGGAGTCTTCTTAGATGTGTGATATGAGGTATTGATGACATTTTTTTCTGCCATGTTCTGTACTTGCATTGTCTACTCATCTACAGAGCATGCCTGCCTCTGCCTTTCATAAATATACATGATTTCCCCAGGAAAACTCCTTAATATGTATAGATTATTCTGTCACTCTCACTGTATTCAGAATAGATCAGACCCCCACTTCCTCTTCTTTGAAGCTTGCCAACACAAGTTGTTTTTCTAGCCAATAGGCCCTTTTCTTTCCTAAACAGCTGTTCTGTGAATTTTTCTGAGGACGGCCCTCAGAATACATCTATGATGTAAGCATTAGTGCTAGTTACACCTCACTGAGGAGGAAATGGAGATTCAGAGAGGCCAAATGGAATAAATTGGAGTTGGGATTTGGGTTCTGATGTCTTTAGTTATGTCCACGACCCATTGGCTACTACCATGTAAAATGAAATTGCATCTCCTTGACCTTGCCGGTCTGCTGGATGCCAACCACAGTTTCTCACAGACAGTGAGCTTGTTGAGTGAATAAATAAGTGGAGTCCTCACCCACAGTTATAAACATGTTCCCTTAAAAAGTAGAATCTTATAATCCCCAAAAGCATTTAATTTGTAATGAAACTCTTGGAGAATGACAATAATAATGTAATAAGAGACTATCTGAAATATTAGTTTTGCCTTCATCTTATTTATTTTCAATATTGTTGTGGGGCTTCTCATTTAAAAAGGGGGAAAGTCTCATTAAGCAAGAGTCCTGAAACAAGTAGTCTCTCTCTCTCTATCTCACGCCCACTTATGTTTATGCTTTGTGTGTTTATATTCTTTTTGCATCTCTATCACAAAATTAAATTATTTAGTGACCTGAAAATCAAAACTTTCCTTTGTATTCAGGCAAAGGCACATCATTTCTGGACTGGTGTGAATAAGAAGTTGCCACTTGCCACTGTTGCTTTTCACCCATTGAATGTCAGAGGTTCATGTTTTCCAGATTAGTTATTAGTCTCAGCAAAGACTCTGTGCTGTCATGGCCCCCAATTAATACTCAGACTGTTTTGAAAGAAAGATAATTTGGTGTTTTGAAAAAGAGATAATTTTGTGTTTTTTCTGACTCGGTCTTGGGGGATAAAAATAAAGTGAAGAAGATGCACTTCTAGTCTTTACTGCAGAGGAGACAGCCGTTGATTAATTAAACTGTCACTTCACTGTAAACAACCCATGTCAGTTATTTTACAACTTTAATAAAGTTTTTAGAAATTTACATCAAAATTTTAATCAACATTACATGTATTATTTATAATACCCGCTTAGTATCAGTGTGGTGTATTTATAAGCATTGTGCACTGGTGCAGAATTTCAAACTGGATTCTTCATTAAATTTTAATTCCCAAACCTAAACTCCTCTAGGTGAACACAGCTAGGAAATAACAGAGTCCTTGCCCATCTTGGAAATGAGATTCTTTTCCAGGCTGCTCAGTTGTTTCCAGCCCAGGGGGGGAGATGCCTAATATGAGACTCCCACCCAAATTCCCCCATCGGCTCCCACATTTGCTTTCCAATTTTGCCTGTTGAGTTGCTGAGCTCACCAAGAGTCCTATGCTCAGCATTGTCTCAGCTAAGTGTGGGGTAAGAGGGCTCTAGAAAAACAAAAATCACCCAGTAAGTTGGAGGAAATAGATTATCCAAAGTCCAAGGCTGATGAGGGAGAAATGCAGAAAGCAGCAGGAAGGGCTAGAGTAGGTGGAGGAGGAGATCAGACACATAAAAAATTCATGCTGAGCCTTCCTAAGCTGCTCCAATGAAAAAGTGATTAAGGCAAAACTAATGTCTCCATGTCATTTAGAGGAGGAAAAGACATACTTTTTAGAGCTGACTTTAATTTTATACTTTGAATTTATATGAAGGGGATAGAACATAGGAAATGCAATTAAAATAAATGTTCTGTTCAATATGTGCTGTTTAGATTGACACTCATATTAATTCAAAGGGCAGGAAGATTATCATCAAATAATTAGCATCCTTTTGTGAGAGGCTAGCAAGTTCAGAAAACACAGACTCTAACTTTTGTGCACTTATCTTACTAAAGCAGGATCAGGATTTGGTGTGCCTTAAAGATCTGACCATTTAGAGATATAGATAACAATTAGGATGACTCCAGATAATCTGGATAAGCAAATATCTTACTCAGAAATCAGCTTTGCTAGAACTTTCCAAAGTGGAATGTTTCCCAAGCATGCTTCCCATGGGATATTTATTTGGCTCATTTGAAAATTACTTTGGACTACCTAGGTCCTCTCTCAGAGATTACTGAAACCTGGGTTAATATTGAAGAGCCAGGAAAAAAAAAAGCTTTTCTCAAATTTTCCAATGGGCAAATGATTTTACCATTAGATTAAATAATGAATACTTTTCCCAAAAAAATGCAACACAAAAAATGTTTTCACTCTTTGTTGATTTTAAGAGATTGGTAGCCACCACAGTCTCGGAGGATATAAGACTTTATTCAGATTTCCCCTGAGGTGGGAACTGCACATGGACAGCTGGCAGGCCACATGGCCCTGGAGATATATTTTGTTTGGCCCACTTGAATCGTGCTTGATTTTCTTCTAACAGAAAACAACACTTTCAAATAGGAAATTTTTATCTCTTGAAAAATATGGCCAGGCCATATTTTCACAGAGCTGCAAATCAGCTGGAGTTAAGAAATGGCTGCCCTTCTAGATAACTAAATTCTTCATTTTCCTGATGTTTATCAAAATTTTTGTCATTAAAAAAAAAAAATTCTCCCTTAGAAGCTTATGGAGATTTTTTTCCCTCTCCCAACCTGTGTAAAATTGTAACAGCAAGAATATACTGCTTATTTGTTTACATACTGTGGCTCTTTGGCGGATGGCAAGTCACTGTGATGTTCTAAAGGATTTTGCACCCTTGAGGACTAATTTTTGCTTCCTTGGGAATTATACTGAAACTGAATAAAAGGCCAGCTGCCTTGTGTCATAGATAGCCAAACTCTGTCACAGCTGTTTTTACATAAAGGGAACTCTGCTTTATTACCAATCAAAGATGCAATAGAGGATAGAGCATGAATTAAATCCTCTTTCCCAACTCTACTATTTACGCAGGTGAGAGTGGGTAAGGGCAAGAAAGCCAGGAGCTGGGTTCAGGGGCAATGAAGAAGGAATTCAAGCTCTCAAATCTACTTACCTCTTACAAAATCTTCCTAGAAAAAAGCCCATCAGAAAGGCAAGATCAGCAGGCACAGGGGTGGGGACATAGTTTCTTTGTTCTGCTAGTAACTCAAATTACTCCCTCCTTTGTCCTAGGGCCATATTTGACAGTCCAAGTCCAACTCCTTGTTAGATCCTGTAAGCACCTCAAATCTGGCTTTGGGACCTTGTTTCAGTATTAACTCACAGAGTAGGCTACCCAAATCCCTATGGTTCTCCAATACCAAGATTACTCATGGCACTAGAAATGAAATAGGGTACTCCTGGAATTACTCTTGGAACTAGAAATAAAATAGGGTTACTCTTTACTCTTTTATGAGCTTGACCCACATGGACATGTATGTCAACAAACTTTTATGAGCTTGACCCATGTGGACATGTATGTCAGCAAACTTTGCTCTACTTGGGATAAAGATATGTAACATCTGAAATTTCTCAGGGAATGTAAATTGAACCATTTGCTTGAGTGCCCTGTGTGGGATGACTGTGGTCTTCTATGCTAAACTGTAGAATGACTGTTTCTTTAATGATTCCTGTAAGATCCACAGTGCTTTCCTATAATAGAAGAAATGGTTGAGACTGGTTTTGGGTCTTGACCTAATGAATTCCTCTGTTTGATAACTATCTGTGCTCAACAAATACTCACTGCAGCTTACTCTCATGGTGGGTGCTAACCTAGGTCATTTCCACCCATGAACTGCTCTGCATTTTTAGTTGCACACAGTAAATTTGATCATGAAATTCCCAGTCTAGTTGCCAGGTGTTTGATAACAGTTGTTAATGAGGGATTTGAAATAAATAATTAACCTTTAACTGCTAAAAGTAAAAGGATGAGCAAAAGTCAGAGGGACCTACTAACTGGGTAAGCAGCAATGCAGGTGAGAGGGTTGATGGAGTTTTTTCTGTAATATTGTTTTCCTGTATGGGAAACTTGTATGTTTACAAGACAGAGCAAGAAGTCATAGTAAAATGCTAGCAGTTATTCAGATACTAGGAGGAGTATGCACTGCATACTCATGAAAGCAAGTGTAGGGTTCAACTCTTGCGGTTCATTTGATAATCAGAAGGTTAGCAGTCTCTTTTGGTACTTAGTGTTTGCCCTTTGGGGAAGTTTTTTTCCCACACTCTTTTTGTGAGTACTTCATCTTACAGAAGTCAGAAATGAGTAAGCCAGTTCTAAGCTTTAAATAGACAATGTATAGGTCACCACTAATACAATTAAATACAAGACTCCTTTACTTGTTAGTAGTAGAAAACCAATTCAAATGACTTCAACAAAAAAGAGAAACAGATATTTCACTTTTTTTTTCCTTTAAAGAGAGCTTTGGACCTGGAGATTAAACATTTGAATCTTTGTTTTTCAGCTCTGCATTCCATTGCCATGGCACCATTCTGTTGTTGGGCTCCTCAAAAGTTGAGAAGGATGGGTGACCTTTAGCAGCTTAAAATTAACAAGCCCACTGGTTCAGCAACTCTGGGCACAGTTTATGTTTCCCAAGAGAGTCAACCAAATGCCTAGCACAGGTACTCATTGTCTGTCTGGGTTAGGTGATGATCCCAGAACAAACCAGGATAGCTGGGGGAGGAGGGGATCTGGGTTGACTAGATTGGCAAGGGTCATGCATATATTTTTGTGGTAGAGATAGCTGTCAATTTGATCTGTATAAGTATCACGTGCTAACTGATTGTACCATTGGAGCTCCTACTGTCAACTTGATCTGAAATGCATAGCTGAAATCAAGGGATGCTCCTCATGTCAAAATAAGGTCAATTTGCCAAAATCAATGTTCTTGATTACTGAACAAATATAACCAAAAAAATGTTTATCGAAGATAACTATAAAGTGGCACCAGTTAGTATCATCTCTAAGTTTTCTGAGATAGTAACTTCTACCTTTAATTCTAAGAAAATTAATTAACATATGGGTAGGCAAGACCAAATTTAATCTACTTTCACTGTCACTAGTGAAGTATTTTAGTCATGGATTTATAGGAGGAATACAAAGTTCTATTACAAAAACAAACAGACTTCTGGGGGCGGGGTGGTAGTGTGGCAGGTTAAGCTCACATGGTGTGAATCGCCTTTAGCGGGATAAGGATCCCGATAGGAGCCCCTGAACCCCCACCTGCAAGGAGGTAGCTTCACAACCAGTGAAATAGGTATGCAGGTGTCATTCTCTCCCCCTTTCTGTCTTCCCCTCCTGTCTTGATTTCTCTCTGTCCTATCTGGCAACAACAACAATAATGACAAGGGCAACAAAATGGAAAAAATGGCCTCTAGGAGCAGTGGATTTGTAGCGGTAAACCCTCGCCGCAAAAAGAAAAAAACAAACTTATGCAAGAAGACTGAATTTGTGTCTGAAGAATATATATATATATTTTATATTTTCATGTTGGTAACTCCTCAACAAGAATGAAATAATAGTCTTTCTATCTTTCCAAGATGCTCTTTATACAACCTATAAAGTCTGACCCTTAAAGAAAATCAGGACCTAAAAATTCAACTGTCAAAGCCAAGAAGATGCTTGATAAGACCTAGAATCTGTGACTTGAACACATATTAAGTCTCTGGGGTTGTGGAGCTATTGCAATGGTAATGCAGCAGACTTTCATGCCTGGGGCCCTGGAGATCCCAGGATCAACCCTAGTCTAGCATCATCAGATGTCAGAGCTGAGTAGGGCTTTGGTTTCTCTTTCCTCTGTCTCTGCCTTGGTCTAATGAAGATGTACAATAAGTCTTTAAAAATACATGCAACACCCAGGATGGACACAGTGCTCAGATTATACAAAAAAAGCCTCTGGCTGTTGACATTTACATAAATCAACAACATCTTAATAAAAATAAATGGAGCATAACTCACATCTAAGAAGATTAATAATAATGATAATAACAAATTACAGAAGATCATTTGCTCAAAGAGATGAGAACAAGACAGTTGGAAGATAATAGTCAAAGCATTTTTTTTAGTATACCTTTTTATAACCACTCCCCCAATCATCACTAATTATTAAACTATTTATAGATAGAAGTTTTAAGATTATGGGGCAGAGAGATAGCTCAGTGGTAGAGATCATGGCTTGCATGTATGAGCCCCTGGATTAATTTCTACTACTGCATAAAATGACAGAGCAATCTCTTCTGCCTCTCTCAATTAGAAAAAAAAAAAAAAGGAAAACTAATAATAGAAATTGAAAGTCATTGGCCCATGACAAATAAAAACCCTTCAGTTCATTATGTAAGCAAAACCTGAGCTGCTATCTGCTGTGTTAATTCTGCTTATGCCTCTGCCTTGTGGTTTTCCCAAAGCTTTAAACCTTTGCTCTTCTGCTTGGACTACATCAGGAACTTAGAAGTCAGTCTTTTCTAGAGTAGCTTTCCCATATCTCAGTTCTGACATTTTCCTTAGGGAAAGAAGACAGCACAGAAACCTCCATGGTGAGCTGTTGAAATACATTATACATAAAGCGAGCAGTGGCATTGCCCAGTGGGTCTTTCAGGAGACCTTGGTCCCCGTTCTGTTAAAAATCTGAGGAACTCTTTAGTTTGCAATCATCTTACTCGTCAAATTTTCCTCTCCCTCATGATTTTCTCCTGAAGAATGCTAACTGAAGTAGGCCGCTTCCCCATGCTTAGGTCTGTCTGTATACTCTATATGGGGAAATGCTGTTTTTTTTTTCTTGACTTCTTTTTTTTTCTACTTATGCTGCAGGAAAGTCAGAAGACATAAAGAGTAGTAGTCTGTTATGCAGAAAATTGGTCAAGCGTAAGAACTCATTCTGGGGGGCTCAGAGAAACTGAGGCATTGTTAGTAAGGGCTGTGGGTGTTTATAATGATTACTGGGTGGGGGGGAGTGATACCTTAGATATCTTCTGCATTTGAATCTTTAGGATCTTAATTCTGTGCATTTTAATTTCCCACTGCATTTTCCCCTTTCTTCTTTCTCTGTTATTGTATACTAAGCACCAATAATGCAAGTTGGCAAATAAAACTAAAGCAATTTGGTGGAAGAAGGCAGATAAACCTCCACTCAAATTAAGGCCATGTCTGAAAAAAGATACTTTGATGAGGGAGGACATCGAAGCTTTGCGGTCCTGGAGTTGTGCTGACAGAGGAATGAGTTAACCTTGCATTACCTTTTGGAGACTTGAATAAGCCTTGCAGCTGAGAAATCATATCTAATTTTATTCCTGTTCAGAGCTGATCCCTAGTTCTCCCTGTCTTTATTTCGCAGGCTTTCTGTTGATCTGGCACAAGTTTGCAGGTTATTTATTTATTTACTTCTAAGCGATGATGTTATCTGTTTACTATTCAAATGCAATTTTAAATGGTTTGGCTCAGCACATTTGAATAAAAAATCCCATTAAAGATGCAATATTCCTCTGCTACCTTTTTACCGAGTACATGCACGTGGCATTCGTTTCTCAATGGGAATATAATACTGTATACCTCTAAGGAGTGATGTGATTTCCAGCATTGAATTTGCAGTTGTTAAACAGGCTGTTCGCCTTCCTTTCATGGAAATGTGGCTTTCATGCATAATTTTCTCCCCTCCATCTACGAAGTACGTTGTCAGTCACGTGACTGATCGTACACTTGTTCCACACTATAGCCTTTTTATTTGAAATCCTCCAACTTATTATTATTATTTTTTGCTCTGGCTATCTGATAGGAATCATGAAATTGCTGGGCTAAGATAAACAATCTCTGTTTCTTCTTTTTTATTTATATGTTTACTTTCTCTGAATAGGATTGGCGAGGAGAAGAGATGAAGGAAGAGTGATGAAGGAAAAACAGTGGGGAGAGAGAACAGATTGATCCTTTATTTTAAAAAGTCTGACTGCCAGCTTGAGGAGAAGCATGCTTAATTTCAAATATTTCGCATCTACTTAACTGTCTAATTGCATGGTTAAATGAGCTGTAGGAGAAGGCACAGTGTTGAAACCTCAGACCAATTTCTGTTCGTTCTGGAATACTGATGACAACACAGGCTGCATTTCTCCTCTGGTAAAATTTGAACTTCTTCAGAGGCAGATTCTCTGTTTGAGCAGAACTTTCCAATTACTAAGCCTCCTCTGTAGTACCCAGAGATGGAATCAGAGACCACTTGTGGGCTCTGGGCTATGTCAGGCAGCCCAGGGCTGGCAAGTTCAATGCTTGGCCTCCCTTTCTTAGTGCGCTGCAGCTCAGGGTTGTTTCCAAGTGCGTTTGACATGTTTTCTTGTGTGGTGAGTCTGTGGGAGCAGGCAGCCTATAATAATTGGCCAGTCGGGATTGATTGCTGGGGCACAGCTCCTGGAACATACTTACTCTCATCAACTGCATCAGTTGATATAATGATGTTGTTGCTGTTGTGTGTGTGTGTGTGTGTGTGTGTGTGTGTGCACCTATGCAGGCATGTTTATATTCAGGCACCTCTGTAGATACCACAGTGTCTTAGAAGAACTGGTGAACCCAAGTAACAAGGGATTAAATCATAAAAACACATTAGCATGAAGGAAGACCACTGAAGTTGTCTTGGAAGGTGGTTAATATGGAAGTATCTGTTGGAATTTTTCAATATTCTTCTCCTCTCTCTTCTTCTTCCCTCCCTCTCTCCTCCCTTCCCCCTTCCACCTCCCCCTTCTCTTTTAGCCTCCAGAGCTATTGCTGGGACATGGTGTTGGCACTACAGATCTGCTGCTTCTGGAGGCCTTTTTATTATTTTTTTCCTTCTGTTTCATTTTATTTTTTCCATTTCATTCAATAGCACAGAGAGAAGTTGAGAGGGGAGGGAATATAGAAAGGGAGAGAGAAAGATAGACACCTGCAGACCTGCTTCACTGCTTGTGAAGGATCCCTGCTGCAGGTAGGGAGCAGGGGCTCAAACCCAAGTCTTTGGAGTCTGTGCTTTCAGTACTACATGCATTTAACCAGCTGCACCACTGCCTGGCCCCTCAATATTCTTCTTTTTAGCAAAATGTGGAGAGCTCAGAGTTTTATACATGCACTTTACCACGGAGCCACCGTCGGTGAACCACTTACCCACCTTCTTCTTCTAGCATTTGCCCTTCTTCCTTAGCCAGTCAACAGCGTCAGGTTGAGCCTGATGTAAAGTTTCGAGACCTCCTTTGAATCTGGAGAGGTGGCAGTCGTTGACTATGTGGGTCATAGTCTGTCTGTAGCCGCAGGGGCAGTTTGGGTCGTCTCTGGCTCCCCAGCGATGGAACATAGCGGCGCACCGGCCATGGCCTGTTCGATAGCGATTGAGGAGGGCCCAATCATAACGTGCTAGGTCAAAGCCGGGTTGACGCTTGCAGGGATCTGTGATGAGGTGTTTGTTCTTTACCTCAGCTGACTGCCAGCTCTGTTTCCAAGAGACTGGAACAGAGAAGTTCAGTGTAGGCCTAGGGGACCAGATTGGGTGACGAGACGTCAAGCGTTGGACAGGGTGGGCGAAGATATCCGTGTATATTGGCAGGTCCGGTCGAGCGTAGACGTGGGAAATGAACTTAGATGATGCCGCATCCCGATGAATATCTGGCAGGGCGATGTTGCTAAGAACTGGCAGCCATGGAACCGGGGTGGAATGGATGGTTCCAGAAATTATCCTCATGGAGGAATATAATTTGGAAGCGACCAAGTGGACATGGGGGCTACGGAACCATACTGGGGCACAGTATTCTGCAGTGGAATAGCATAACGCCAGAGATGATGATCCTAGTGTGGAAGCGCTCAAGCCCCATGAGGAGCTGGCCAGTCTTGCAATGATGTTATTCCTCGCGCCCACCTTTGTTGCAGTTTTTATGAGATGTTTGTGAAATGACAGAGTGCGATCGAGAGTAACGCCAAGATAGACTGGCTGGGCTTCATGCCGGATTCTCGTATCGCCAAGCTGCACATTAAGCTCACGCGAGGCCGAGGCATGGTGTTGATGGAAAACAGATGATACCGTTTTTGCAGTGCTAGGGATTAGTCGCCATTTTTTACAGTAATCAGATATCAAAGACATGTCTTTCGTGTTTCCTTGAGGATGTCGAACTTGGATGCCTGAGTTGCACAGCAGATGTCATCGGCGTAGATGAACTTCCTTGAAGAAGTTTCTGGGAGGTCATTGATGTCAATATTAAATAGCATAGGAGCCAGAACAGAGCCCTGGGGGAGGCCACTTGAGACAAGTCTCCATCTGCTAGACTTGTCACCCAGTTGTACTCAGAATCTTTTGTTTTGGAGAAGAAACGATATAGTGTTGGCCACCCATGGAGGCAGGCATCTTGAGATCTTGACTAGGAGACCACGGTGCCAGACCGTGTCATAGGCTGCTGTGAGATCAACAAAGACAGCACCCCTTTAAATTATTCTGGAATCCATTTTCAATGTAAGTTGAGAGGGCAAGGGCTTGTTCGCAGGTAGATCTTCCTGGGCGGAAACCAGCCTGGGCAGGTGATAGGAATTACCCAGCAATCCATATTCAATAATCTTTCAAACTATATTTCTTTCTTTATTTAATTGCATTATTATCTTTATCTATTGGATAGAGACAGCCAGAAGTTGAGAGGGAAGGAAGTGATATAGAAGGAGAGAGACAGAGAGACACCTGCGGCCCTCCTTCACCACTTGCAAAGCTTTCCCCCTGCAGGTGAGGACGGGGGTCTCGAACCTTACAGATTGTAACATGTACACTCAGCTAGGTGCACCACCACCTGGCCCCCCAAAATATTTATTTATTTACTTACTTATTTGGAAGAGAGAGTATGTAAGAGAGAGAACCAGAGTATCACTCTGGCAAGTGCAGTGGTGGGGCTTGAACTCAGGACCTTGTGCTTGAGGGTCCAACATCCTATCATTGTGCTACCTCCCAGATTGCAATGTTCCATAATCAATAGGTAGTATCTGGGTAACTTCTGGCAAGAAAAGAGTGGTCACTATATTTCCCACATTCTGAGATATGCTTCTTGGCAGATGTGTGGGTAGGAAGATGTATGTTTCTGAGTGGCTTCCAGATGAGTTTACAGAGAAATACTGGCTGATAGCTTCTGGTTATAACAGATGGTAAGAGTGTCTCAGAGATCCTCAAAACATCAAGCAGTCTAGGTGTGTATGTTGAAAATCCCAACATGGATGCATCAAGTCTCTCTGGCTTCTCTGAACTCCATAGCCTAACTGGTCCCCACATTTTATGTTTCCTATTTCCTGCACTGGGATTGTGATGCTTGCAACATACTAAATGCTGGTTATCCCATAGTGTTGTTTTAAACTTTTTAAGAAAACTTGTAGGTTACAGTTTGCTGGCAGTCCATAAGTGCTAGCTTCTAGGGGCAGTGTGTTAAAGTTGGGACCGTCCAGTTTCTTCAAACATGGGATGCTGCCTTTGAATGAGTTTATATAAGCATGAGGAGTAGAAATAGCACTTTGCTCAGATGGTTGCTAACAAGAGGGAGAGTAAATAACATATAGAACTTTCAAAGTGCCTGTGACAGAATGAGCACTTGCACAGTAAATATCTTGACAACTTGTCCAGGAGACTGTTCTTAGAGATTAGCATTCCATCCATCTTTCAGTCATCTGAGGTACCATGCCTGGATTCCTGTAAATGCTTCTACAATTTCTTCCTGCTGATGTTCACCTTATTCGATTGGTCTCCAGTCTTCTCTTTGCTGGGTCTCCCTACTGTTGAGTGTTCTGTCTTTTTTTTTTAAATATTTATTTATTTATTCCCTTTTGTTGCCCTTGTTTTATTGTTGTAGTTATTATTGTTGTTGTTATTGATGTCGCCGTTGTTAAATAGGACAGAGAGAAATGGAGAGAGGAGGGGAAGACAGAGGGAGAGAGAAAGACAGACCCCTGCAGACCTGCTTCACCACCTGTGAAGCGACTCCCCTGCAGGTGGGGAGCTGGGGGTTTAAACTGGGATCCCTATGCCAGTCCTTGTGCTTGGTGCCACTAGTCCTGAGTGTTTTTTCTTTAATTGATTTGTCATTTCATGTTCCACATTCCTGGCTTTGCAGACCCATTTAAACTTCTTCCACATTGTCTGGACTGTTGTCTGAAATTGACTAGAGGATGAAGAAATCCTTGTTATTCCATTCCCTAATCCCCATCAAGGAGCCACCACTCTATGTAAGCCTTTGAGGGGAAACACCGCACTCAACAAAACAAGTTAGGTGGAGTGATGATTTTTTATTTTTTTTATTTTTAAAGCTGAGTCTTGGACCTCAGAGCCACATGAAAAATTCCAGCAGAGTCAGCCAGACTATGAGGAGGATGGATGACTTTTGTCTTATGTTGGGCTAGCAGTACAAGCACAATAATGACAATAGACCACTGGATCATTGCAGTCCAACTGTGGGGAAACACAAACACAGTTTTCTACCTCAGCTACCTCCATGTTGAATCTGGACATAGTGAGTTGCTGAAACATGCCAACAATGTATGTACTTTAACTCAAATGATGTTATGGTAAGTCCAAGACTGAGTAGAAAGTTCATTAAGGGGGGCTCGGGGTAGCGCATTGGGTTGAGTGCACATGGTGTGAAAGGCAAGGACCTGTGCAAGGATTCTGGTTCTAGCCTTTGGCTCCCCCACTTATGGGGGGGGTGTCGCTTCACAAGCAGTGAAGCAGGTCTGCAGGTGTCTATCTTTCTCTAGTCCTCTCTGTCTTCCCCTCCTCTCAATTTCTCTCTGTCCTGTTCAACAACAATGACAGCAATAACAACAACAGCAATAAACAAGAAGGGTAACAAAAGGGAAAAATGGCCTCCAGGAGTAGTGGATTTGAGTTCAGGCATCAAGCCCCAGCAATAACCCTGGAGGCAAAAAAAAAAAAAAAAAAAAAAAAAGAGAAAGGAAAGAAAGAAAGAAAGAAAGAAAGAAAGAAAGAAAGAAAGTTCATTGAGGAGATGAGTTCCTGGCAGTACATTAGCACTTCATCAGATCCGTTCCTAGTGGTAGACATAAAAGCTTGGTGTGGTGGGACAATTGGAAAGTAGAATGTTTGGAATCAGATTAATATGGGCTAAATTACTGGACTAGTGACCTTCCTGACTCTCTTACCCCTTTTAACATTTCATCTTTCTCGTCTTTGAGCATGTAGATAATTGTATCTATCTTCCTGAACTGTATCTGTGTTTGAAAGATAGCATTTGGAGGAAAAATAATAAAGTCAAGCATCTGAGATGTGCTGGGGAAATTTGATTTCCTCTTCTATTTAAATAGCTTGTCTGAATATCCTCTTTGATAGGAATGGACAGCATGGCTTTGACTTGAGGATTCACATATATGTGCATGTAATCTTAGAGAAGATCCTGAAAGTTCAACTGTGTGACATGGCTGCTAGCTAGTATAACATTAAATTTAATCACTCAAAGAGACATGTAATTATAATTTTCTGAGGTTTTGGATCAATCTTACAGCTTGTCTTAATGTGACAATATCAGTGATGGTGTAAGCATTTCTAAGTTATATTTATTTTTCTAAAAATGGAGAATGAAATAAATCCCGCTCAAGGATGGAAATGTTAAAATTAACTTTAAAGGGCTGAAGTAACTAACACACTCTAAAGGCTTTTTCTGAGCCAGGTCAATAGTTTCAAAGATTCATGGATCATTTTAGATTTTACATTGTGGTAGGAGAAATCAAAATGGTGTCTGGGGCTAAGATGATTTGGTGCAAACTCCTGGATTTCTGTCATTTGCAATAGTGACATTTTTTAAGTGACATCCCTGTAAATAATAATATGTCCCAGACAGAGTCCTCTGGGGTCAGGGGAAAGAATGAGAATAAAGCAGAATTAAAACTGACAGGAGGGGATCTGGCGGTAGTGCAGCAGGTTAAGCACACGTGGTGCTAAGTGCAAGGGCCAGCATAAGGATCCCAGTTCGAGCCCCCGGCTCCCCACCTACAGGGGAGTCGCTTCACAAGTGGTGAAGCAGGTCTGCAGGTGTCTTTCTCTCCCCCTCTCTGTCTTACCCTCCTCTCTCCATTTCTCTCTGTCCTAGCCAACAATGAACGACATCAACAATAACAATAATAACCACAACAAGGCTACAACAACAAGGGCAACAAAAGGGGGAAAATGGCCTCCAGTGGATTCATGGTGCAGGCACTGAGCCCCAGCAATAACCCTGGAGGAAAAAAAAAAAAAACTGACACGAGTGAGTGAGAGATGGCCCCTAAGATAAATGGCAAGTGTATGGCGTTAGACGAGCCAGGGCTGCAGAGCTGCCTTTCAGATGATTGCATGATTGATGGCATCTGCTGTGGAGGAAGTGTCCAGTAATGTAGCCACAGATCAGTATTGAGCGATAAATCATCCTGCAATTGTCTGCTGTTATTTCAACACTAATGGAGTTGAAAAACAGTGCAGTTTTGAGGGCAGTCCTGAGATAATTGTTTTCTAACAACCTGCTCCTGTGTGGAGGCAAGGAAAGTGAAATCAGTGGTCTGGGAGGTGACGCAGTGGATAATGCATAGGACTCTCAAGCTTGAAGTCCTGAGTTCAATCCCTGGCAGCACATGTACCAGAGTGATGTCTGGTTCTTTCTCTCTTCCTATCTTTCTCAATAATAAATAAATAAATAAGATCTTTAGGAAAAAAAAAAAAGAAAAGTTAAATAAAACCCAGGACATCATTGAGATGGGACTCCTCCAAGGAAGGGAGGAGCAGTAGGCTTGTACCTTTGAACTGGTATTTCAGCCATTCTAATTGTTTGCCAATCTGAAAGCAATAAAGCCTTCTTTTGGGGTGGTGTGTGTGTGGGGTGGTGAGTTGTAAATAGAACTCAGACCCAGATGTCTAATTGCTGCTTAGGTCTCTTCAACTTCTTGGCTGTCAGTCCATAGCAGGTCTACGGGATCACTGGGAGAAACTCTTTATTTTTTTCCCTCCAGGGTTATCGCTGGGCCTCAGTGCCTATACTACGAATTCACTGCTCCTGGCAGCCACTTTTTTCCATTTTGTTGTTGCTGTTAGAGAGGACAGAGAGAAATTGAGAAATGAGGTGAAGACAGAGAAGGAGAGAGAAGGATAGACACCTGCAGACCTACTTCACCGCCTATGAAATGAACCTCCTGCAGGTGGGGAGCCTGGGCTCAAACTGGGATTCTTCCACCAGTCCTAACATGTGTGCTTAACCTGGTGCTCCACCATTCGGCCCCGAAAATCTCTTTCAAACAGTGCTAATCGGGGTCCAGTGGTAGCATAGCGGGTTAAGTGCATGTGGCTACAAGCACAAGGACTGGTGTAAGGATTCGGGTTTGAGCCCCCAGCTCCCCACCTGCAGGGGAGTAGCTTCACAGGTGGTGAAGCAGGTCTGTAGGTGTCTACCTTTCTCTCCTCCTCTCTGTCTTCCCCTCCTTTCTCCATTTATCTTTGTCCTATCCAGCAACGAAGGACATCAACAATAACAATAATAACCACAACAAGGCTACAACAAAAAGGGTAACAAAAAGGGGGAAAGATGGCCTCCAGGAACAGTGGCTTCATGGTGCAGGCACTGAGCCCCAGCAATAACCCTGGAGGCAAACAAACAAACAAACAAAACAAAACAATGCTAACCATGACCAAACTTTAACTAGAAATACAAAAAAGAGGAATAAAAGAAAGGAAGAAAGGACACAACCCATTTATTGAGTGCCCTTCACAAATAGGAACAGAGTAGAACTCACATTTATTTCTGATACTACCAGGAATGTCATCAAGTGGATTAATGCTGGGCTGAGTTTGTGAAAGGTTCAATGAGCAAAGGCATAAAGGACTACCTTCTGAGTATGTGAGTGGTCAACTTTTGACATTGCTCAATCCAGGACTCCGGCATTTGCTTGAGTTGGGGAAATCTTCATTAGAAAATGGAATCTGAAAAAAAATAAAAAAAGAAGAAGAAGATGGAATCTGGAGTCTCCCTTTTCTGCACGATGTTTTATGGAGAAGATCTGACCTGATAGGTTAAAGGAATTTGGGTTTTCACAACATATTGTGTTAGATTGGCCTTTTTTTTTTTTTCGAGAAATATATGAAATGCTTTTTTATATCTAAGAAAGTATCAGGCACACGGTTGGTCTTCTACACATATGTACATATATGCTTTTAGAGGTACTAGAAAGATGCATGGAGTTCTATATATGAACAAATTTAAAAAATCTACATCTAGGGATGGGAAAATATGAAATTATATATATCTGCATGTATACACACATATCATAAAATTTTAGTTTAAAAAAACAATAGCCCTAGAAGTAGTTTATCTGCCCATTTTACAGATGAACTTATTAAAGACTTAACAAGGTAACCCACCTCTAAGCTAGTCTGACAGTCAGGACTAGCTGGTTTATGATGGTATGTCGGATTGAACCTTGGGCCTTAGAACTTCAGGTATGAAAGTTCTTTTGCACAACCATTATACTATTTCCACCACTGTATTTTTTTAAAAAAACAAACAAAAATTGATAGAGATAGAGGAGGCAAAGAGGTAAAGAAACTACAGCAATAAATCTTCCTTTAATATGGTAGGGGATGGGCTTAAATCTGGGTGACACACCTGGCAAAGCAGCACAGTCCAAGTAAGTTATTTAATCAGCATGATGTTCTCTTTTTGGAAACAGATTATTTTTATGAGAGAATGGGGGAGAGAGAGAGAGAGAGAGAGATAACCCATCTCACCTCTGGAATCAACCCTGGGACCTCAGGCATGTTAATCTCTGCTCTACTAGTGAGCTCTCTTCCTGATCAGATTTTCTGTTTCTCAAACTACAAAGGCATTTTTTTTTAATATTTAAAAAATTTATTTATAAAATGGAAATATTGACAAAACCATAGGATAAGAAGAGTACAATTCCACACAATTCCTACCACCAGAACTCTGTATCCCATCCCCCTCCCCTGATAGCTTTCCTATTCTTTAACTCTCTGGGAATATGGACCCAGGATCATTATGGGTACAGAAGGTGGAAGGTCTGGTTTCTGTAATTGCTTCCCTGCTAAACATGGGTGTTGGCAGGTTGATCCATACTTCCAGCCTGTCTCTCTCTTTCCCTAGTTGGGTAGGGGTCTGCTAGGTGGGACTCCAGGATACATTGGTGGTGAAGTCATTTGTCCAGGGAAGTCCTGTTAACATCATGGCAGCATCTGGAACTTGGTGGCTGAAAAAGAGTTAACATATAAAGCAGAACAAATTGTTGACTAATCATGAACCTAAAGGCAAGAATATTGCAGATGAAGATTTGGGGGTCTCTGTTTTAGAAAAAGCCAATATGTCTATTTTAGGTATATTCCAAGGGGCCCATGGCTTTACTAGTTTTTGCCTGAGCCTGACATTTAATATGCAGGTAGGCTAAAAGTATTGTCTGGGAAGATGGCGTCATAGTTAGAAAAAGGGCTAGAAATCTGGATCAGGGAGGAGAGTAGCTCCCAAATGTGGGAAAATTATATAAATATTGTTAATTGTAAACAATCGATCTGATCTGGAGCCCATATTCAGCACAGGAGCCTATGTTGCCTTTGCATGCCTGTGGGTCTGAGTTCGCATTCTGTGGTCACAGCTACGAGCAGAACATTCCAGACTGCACTACAAGTCAACTCTAAATGGATCAAGGACCTAGATATCAGAATCGAAAATATCAAATATTTAGAGGAGAATATTGGTGGAGTACTTTCCCACCTAAACCTCAAGGACCTCTTTGATGATACAAACCTAATTGCAAGGAATACTAAAATAAAGACAAACCTATGGGACTACATCAGATTGAAAAGTTTCTGCACAGCCAAAGAAACCCCTCACAGAATGGGAGAAGACCTTCACATGCCATACATCAGACAAGGGGCTAATAACCAAAACATATAAAGAACTCACCAAACTTAACAACAAAAAAGCAAATGACCCCATCCAAAAATGAGCAGAGGATATGAAGGGAACATTCCCTACCCAGGTTTTGATCTTGAATTACCAGGTAAGATTAATCTCTGTGTAACCTATAAGGGCTGTCATTTTGGAAAATATCTTGCCCCAAGTGCTTTTTCCAGTCCAATGGAATCAATCTGCCAATATTTCACAAAATATCATTAAAAAAAAAAAGGAAAGAAAAAAGGAAAGCAACTGTAATGAGAAGTGACACAGGAAGGCATCTCTCTCCTAAGGCCTGCCAGGGAAAGACTTGTTGAATAATTCAAACAAAAGGTTTACTCACTTTTTTTTTTTCCTCTTTCTTTTTTTTTAAAATTTTTTATTTAAGAAAGGATTAGTGAACAAAAGCATAAGGTAGGAGGGGTACAACTCCACACAATTCCCACCATCCAATCCCCATAACCCACCTCCTCCCATGGTAGCTTTCCCATTCTCTATCCCTCTGGGAGCATGGACCCAGGTTCCTTGTGGGTTGAAGAAGGTAGAAGGTCTGGCTTCTGTAATTGCTTCCCCGCTGAACATGGGCGTTGACTGGTCGGTCCATACCCCCAGTCTGCCTCTCTCTTTCCCTAGTAGGGTGTGTCTCTGGGGAAGCTGAGCTCCAGGACACATTGGTGGGGTCTTCAATCCAGGGAAGCCTAGCCAGCATCCTGGTGGCATCTGGAACCTGGTGATTGAAAAGAGAGTTAACATATGAAGCCAAACAATTTGTTGAGCAATCATGGATCCCAAGCTTGGAATAGTGGAGAGGAAGTGGTTTACTCACTTCTAAGCCACTTCCCTTTCCAACTTCGGAAACATTGGTAAAATAGCTCTGGACTAGAAATGATTCAAGGTCTGGTTGTGTTGCTGCCTGGGGATCATTTGAAGAGATGGGTTCTGGGAAATGACTGTGGCTTAAGGTCACTAACAGTGTTTATTGGGTTGGTACACTCTGGTTGCGTCTTCTGCACCCCAGGAAGATTCAGGTAGAGCTAACACTCCAGAGGTCTTTGGGAACATGTGCTGAGCTCTCACTGGTGGATCAGCAATATTCATGGCAGCAGTTCTAGCATTTCCGTGGGTTTTTTGCCTCTCTCAGCTGTATCGGGGTGTAGGTAAGGTAGGAATTGGCGGTGAAACTCACATAGCTTATGACTCTGGGTTAAAGTAATTTGGCTCTTTTTAGGGAATTTCTGCAAAAGTTTAGAGGTCATAAATGGTGAAAGTTATTTTTGGGGGGAATCTGTAAAGTCCATTTACTCATATTATCACTGACTCTGTTATCACAGGCCACTGAGGGTTGGCTATACTTGTACCTTATCTGTCCTTAGAGGATGGGGACAGGGGAGGATTTATTATCTCTTCTCACTAAATCCCTGACCATATGTGTATCAATTTGCCTCACATATGCCTGGGGACACTCCTGAGAGATAGTCCTGTCATAAGTATCTCATAAGTTCTTACTGTTATAAATACCACCTCACATTTGATAAGCTTTTCCCTTTTTTTTTCAGAGTAATTTCACAGATATTATATTTTTATCCTCAAAACTCTTCAAGGAAGGTAAAAGTGGTATTTCTACCCCATCTCTGATGGATAAGAAAACAGCGACAGAAAAATTAGGTTATTTTTCAGGAGTTATTCATGTCAGTGCTGTTCCTGGAACCCAGGTCTTCTATCATACAGTCCTTTTTGCTAAGTTTCTTTCTTTCTTTCTCCATTTCTTTCTTTATTTCTTTCAAAACCAGGAATTTAAATGTTCACCTTTTCCCTACTCCTCTTAGTAAGCTCCCCTAGTATTGTTGATTGAGTAGAGCAGAAGCTATTTGATGAGATTGATTGGAAGAAAACTCTTGCCTTGTTGAGAGCTCTTACCAAAAAGATCTATAGTGTGTGTGTGTGTGTGTGTGTGTGTGTGTGTGTGTGTGTGTGTGAGAGAGAGAGAGAGAGAGAGAGAGAGAGAGAGACCTTTCAATCATTTGTGATCTTCTATTTGAAGGGTTAACCCAAGACCTCATACCTGTGAGGCATGTACTACACTCCTGAGCCATTACCCCAGCCTCCAAGTATGAATAATGGTTGGTTATTCAAGTTAATCTTAACAGCAGTTTGCATCTGTTTAGCATTTTCCGATGCTAGTCAATGTGTATGTGTGTCCCATGAATCATCCCCAATAATAATTAAAAGTTGATGTCAGCATCTGTTTTAAGATAGTTAGGGACACACAGATGTCTAGGAAAATGTGTATCTACTGAGATGAAAGATATTGTGAACTACTTGATTTGAGTACAAATATACATTTGTACAGAAACCCATGTCCTCATCAATAAATCAACTCAATTTAAATAGAACTCAGTAGATGTTATTGGAGAGTCACTCCCTATACTGGACACTTAGAAAAATATTTCTCCCTTCCTCAAGGAGTCTGTAATCTAATGAAAGAAACATACTGCTAATTAACCTAAAAGTAGAAAGATGATAGCATATAGGACATAGAAACATTTCCGCAAAAAGAAGTTTGGTGTTATCAGTGGAGTATGGTGGGCACTCGTGCTAGGCATTCAGTGAAATACCTCAATACCTCCCTTCCTCAAGGAGTTGGTGATCCAAGGAAAGAGACAGAATACCATTTACCATTTAACAAAAGGGTAGTAAGAAGATGGTGTATATGACATACAGTCCTATAAAAGGAAGATTGGTGCTACTAGTGGAGTATGGGTAGTACCTCATTGCCCTGAGCTGCTCCCAGAGAAATTCATGCTTGGTGTTTGGTTGCAGAAGCATGTCAGAAAGACAACTGTGTTCTAAAAAAGATGGTGAAGGCTTCATAGAAAATGCAGGTTGAGCCTTATAATAAAAGATGAGTAGGAAGTCAGTATGTAAAGTTGGAATTTCTTGGCAGAGGAAGAGCTCACAGAAGAAATGTTTGCAAATGCAAAGGAGTGTTTGGGGATTCTGGGAGTGATAAACTATAGCTTTTGTAGGTGGGTTCCAGAAGGCTGGAAGGGATGAGGGGGAATTTGGAGAGCTAAAATTGAAGAAGTAGGAAGTGCCAAATTTAGGCTTTAGATTATCTTGTGCTGCAGGGAGTCACCAGTATTTGGCAAAATAGGCTACAGTTTGTCTTAGTAAAACCATCCCTTGTATTTCTGTGTGGGACAGTTTGGAAGTAGCAAGGGCTGGCCATTCTCTTTGCCACTTAAGAGGTGATGAATGCATGTGAACATATGCCCTATCTCATGGGACCTGGTCTATATCTAGGTTTTGGGACTTTGTTAGGAAGTGAACCACCTGGAATGGAATTAGAGAACCCTATGAAAGGAAAGGTCTCACCCGAGTAATGAAGCTGAAGGGTTGTCATTCCACACCTGAAGTCTCTGAACACAGTCTGAAGTGAAGCATGCTGAGATGGCACTCGTCGAATTGATTAGGTTGGGATCAGCAGATGTGGTATCATTTGGTATAAACTGAGAGAAGCATGCAGGCCAACCAGACTTCCCTGGACAAACAACCCCACCAATGTATCCTGGAGCTCTGATTTCCCAGAACCCCACCCCACTAGGGAAATAGAGAGGCAGTCTGGGAGTATGGATTGACTTGTCAACACCCATGTTCAGTGGGGAAGCAATTACAGAAGCCAGACCTTCCACCTTCTACATCCCAAAATGGCCTTGGGTCCATACTCCCAGAGGGCTAAAGGATAGGAAAGCTATCAAGTGAAGGGATGGGATACAGAATTCTGGTGGTGGGAATTGTGTGGAGTTGTACCCCTCTTATCCTATGGTTTTTTCAGCGTTTCTTTTTATAAATTGAAACAAACAAACAAAACAGTGCTCAAGGATCTGAGTTCAAGCCTCCAGTCCTCACCTGTAGAGGGAAAGCTTCATGAGTGGTGAAGCAGGGCTTCAGATGTCTCTTTGTCTCTCTCCTTCTCTACCACTCTCTTCCCTCTCAATTTATTATTGTCTCTATACAATAAATAAATTATTAAATAAATAAAACCAAACAAATAAAAAGAACTTTAAAAAAAAGAAACCCATAAAAAAAGAGGTAATGAAATCCTTAATTGCCTCTTCAGTAGTATTAGGGGTGGGAGGCGGGGGAATAGATTTCAAAGTCATTAGAGACATAGAATAAGTAGGTTTGTTAACTCAATTGATGTGGGTTGGGACTAAGAGGGAAAGAAGGGAACGATGACTAAGGTTTCTAGTTAGGCATTTGGGTGGATGTACCCAAATTGCACATTTATAGAGTCTGTGTGTGGGTTTCTCCAGTGATTTTTAAGTCATGCCAACCAATGGAAAATTCTTAAAGTAAAAGTGCAATTTCAATCCCAAAATCATGAGTGTTTTCTCTTGCAGTTTTGCTACCTTTGGTTTCTATCTGTATGCAAAAGAAAAAGACCAAATGAAGTGGATTTTGATTTTGCAAAGAAATCAGGAGTGATAGTAATTTTTGTTTTGACATGTGCAGAGTTTAGGCATGCCTCATAACCAGCTTTTTTGAGCTTCAGTAAGTAACGCAGTGACCAGAAGCTCCAAAATGAAAGTTAGAAATTTTCAAATGATACCAATTAAAAAGTGTTCCAGGCAAAAAAGCAGCAAACTTTGCCTGGAAGTATGCTCATAGTTCCATTTCCCTAAGATGGGGTGGGGGACAGCAGCTCTCTGCTGGCGTTATTGCTAAAAGCAGTAGACTGCAGTTGTAATTATGGACAAGCTAACTATGCACCAGCACTAGGATTATTGGCAATTACATCATATGACTCAAGGCACGATGGGTTCGCGGGTCTCTGTCAACTGTTTTGCTTGAGGCATATACATAGATACATGGAGTACCAAATGCACCAAATTCAACTCAGGAGAATAGACCAAAAAAATGTCTTGAAACCTGAAAATATAAAACAAGACATGACTCAGTGCAGCTAGTTGATAACTCTGACACTTGGCATTATGATTACATGGGGTAAATGAGTAACCCAATCAAGAAACCTTAAATTATAGGGAGCCAGGCAGTAGCGCAACGGGTTAAGTGCAGGTGGCACAAAGCACAAGGACCTATGTAAATATCCCAGTTCTAGTCCCCGGATCCCCACCTGCAGTGGGGGTGGTCGCTCCATAGGCTGTAAAGCAGGTCTGCAGGTGTCTATCTTTCTCCCCCCCCCTCTGTTTTCCTTTCCTCTCTCCATTTCTTTCTGTCCTATCCAAAAACAACATCAATAACAACAACAACAATAATAAAAAAGAAACCTCAAGTTATGATGGACTTTAGAATGATTTCTTTTAGTGTTTTTCCTGAAAAAAGTGAGGTTCTGAGGAGGTCAGCTCTCATGTTTGCATAACTGTTCAGTAATTAAACGAGATTTAGACCAGGCCCTGTAAGTTTTCTTATTCTTTAACCCTCTGGGAGTATGGACCCAGGATCATTATGGAGTGCAGAAAGTAGAAGGTCTGGTTTCTGTAATTGCTTCCCCGCTGAACATGGGTGTTGGCAGGTCGATCCCAGCCTGTCTCTTTCCCTAGTGGGGTAGGGGTCTGCTAGGTGGGACTCCAGGACACAATGGTGGGGTCATCTGCCCAGGGAAGTCAGGTTGGCATCATGGCAGCATCTGGAACCTGATGGCTGAAAAAGAGTTAACATATAAAGCAGAACAAATTGTTGACTAATCATGAACCTAAAGGCAAGAATATTGCAGATGAAGATTTGGGGGTCTCTGTGTTAGAAAAAGCCAATATGTCTATTTTAGGTATATTCCAAGGGGCCCATGGCTTTACTAGTTTTTTCCTGAGCTTGACATTTAATATGCAGGTAGGCTAAAAGTATTGTCTGGGAAGATGGCGTCATAGTTAGAAAAAGGGCTAGAAATCTGGATCGGGGAGGAGAGTAGCTCCCAAATGTGGGAAAATTATATACATATTGTTAATTGTAAACCATCAACCTGATCTTGGGCCCATATTCAGCACAGGAGCCTATGTCACCTCTGAATCCCTGTAGGTCTGAGCTCGCATTCTGTGATCACAGCTAGGAACATTCCAGGCTACACTAATTTCAGGATCCATCTTCCTTGGGTGGTAGGTGGAATATGTTATCTAACCTCCCTTCAGAGAATGGAACAAGGCATCTTGTTTTTATACCACTAATAAAAGGGAAGCAAGTATGGAAAACACCTGAGGAGGCCAGGTATGGTTTTGCTTATCTGAGAGAGAAAAGGAAAACAGGAAAGGCACTTGGAAGAAGTAATGGGTATAAGGGTGAATCAGAAAGGAGATGAAGTCAGTACTGTTAAAAAACTAGGGAACCTCTCTCTACATCTATTTATATATTTAATCAGCCCATATCTGTGACCTTGGAAGAACTACTGCAGTTTCCAATGAAGGAGGTAGGACCACAGAATTCTGGTGGTGAGGACTGTATGGAATTATACCCTTACCATCTCATAAACTTTATAAGTGGATATTAAATTGCTAATAAAAAATTGTGGTCTATATACATGTTGAGTGCTATGCAGCTGTTAAAAAGGATGAGTTCATATCTTTTTCAATATTGTGGTCAGAATGTGAAGGTATCATGTTGAATGAAATATGCCAGAAAGAGAGAATCCAATAAAGTGGAGCTTAAGAATAAGTCATGAGGGAGGACCTAAGGTGAAAGTTGGTCTAGGTGTGGTTCTTCTTCTAGCGTTTGCCGTCTAGGTGTGGTGGATTGTGCCAAAGCAAAGAACTCTGGGGAAGGAAGGAAGGAAGGAAGGAAGGAAGGAAGGAAGGAAGGAAGGAAGGAAGGAAGGGAACAGGATGAAGGGACATTAGGGACAGGATGAAGGGACACACCAGACATTGGTGTGTCTCCCAGACACCAGTCCAGGGCAGATGAGAGGCTGTGTCTATGTGTTAAAGACTTTACTATAACCATTTGCCCTCCAATAAGAAAAGAACTGGAGCTTTGCTAGAGCCTCACACATGCATGATTTTATTGCTCTGGGCTGACTGTTAAATTTTTTTAAAATTTTTATTTATAAAAAGGAAACACTGACAAAAACCATAGGATAAGAGTGGTACAACTCCACACAATTCCCACCAACAGAACTCCATATCCCCTCCCCTCCCCTGATAACTTTTCTATTTTTTATCCCTCTGGGAGCATGGACCAAGGGACATTATGGGGTACAGAAGGTGAAAGGTCTGGCTTCTGTAATTGTTTCCCCGCTGCACATGGGTGTTGGCAGATCGACCCATACTCCCAGCCTGTTTCTCTCTTTCCTTAGTGGGACGGAGCTCTGGGGAAGTGGGGCTCTAGGATATATTGGTAGGGTCATCTGGGCTGACTTTTTTCAGGTAAAGAGAAGATAAATACCACACTAAGAGCTTTCCCATGCCATGCCACTCCTGTATGGTGCCAGGTTCCATACTTGGGTTACTTGAATGGCAAACCATGTGCCCTACCAGGTGGTGAGCCATTTATCCAGCTCTTCTGAATGGAGGTGTGCTCAGAGGAATCTAGTTAAGTGAGAGACCTCCAAACTATAAGGTATTGTCCTTGATCTTAATTGTAGCTAATTTTTTTCCCTTGCCAATTTATAATGTATGTTATAATGATGACTCTGGAGGGGAGAAGGCATCATAATTTGAGATAATTGTTGGGCTAGCGTTGGAGGAAGAGGTGGACTATTTCATGAGTTTCGAAGAAATGACATCCAACACAAAGGAAAGGAGCTATTGTGAGATATATTAATAAGCAAAAAAGCAAAAAAAAAAAAAAAAAAACCACACTGAGCATTTGCACATAATGGAATGGGCTTCAGTGTTCTAGGTAATGAATTACTGAACTCACTCTGCCCCCAGAGATACTTAAGTAGATTCCAGATGCAAATGTGAACTTAGTGTATGATCCAGAAAACTAGGGATCTGGGCAATAGTGCAGTGGGGTAAGTGCACATAGCACCAAGCGCAAGGATTCTGATTTGAGCTCTAAATCCCCACCTCCAGGGAGGTCACTTCATAAGTGGTGAAGTAGGTCTGCAGGTGTCTATCTTTCTCCCTCTTTATCTTCCTCACCTCTCTCAATTTCTCTCTGTTCTATCCAATAATAAAAAAAAAAAAGGCCACCAAGAGCAGTGGATTCATAGTGCCAGCACTGAGTCCCAGATATAACTCTGGAGGCAGAATTTTTTTTTCAGAAGACTTTTGAGGTCTCTTTCAATTGTGAAATTCCAGAATTCTGTATAAGCATGGATGCTTCTAACAGCCTGATAGCTGTTTGCTATGTATCATTCACTTTACAGGAGGAAGGTTTTTCATTATATGGAAGAAATAAAATATTTTATAGCATATCTCTAATGACTTATTTTACCAATTTAAAATAATTATTTATTATTTTGTATGTGATAGGACAGAGAGAAATTGAGAGGGGAGGGGAATCGAGAGGTAGAGACAGAGAGACATGTGCAGTACTGCTTCCCCTCTCATGAAGCTCTCCCCTGCAGGTGGGAACTGGGGCTTGAACCTACATCCTTGCACCTGGCAACTTGGGTGCTCAACCAGTTGCTCCACCACCTGGTCCCTCTAATATTCTAAGTCATCAACAGCCACGTGGGTCATGAAAAACAACACCTTAGAGTAGCAGCAGGATCAGGAAAAACTGGGAATGAAGCTTTAAAAATCTCCCATTTAAAAAACATTTCTCTGCTTTGAACATTACCCATCCAGCACTGAAGCCCCAAATCTACCTTGCTAGAATGAGGGGTGGAAGCTAACTAGTGCTCTGAGGTTTTTCTCCTTATCTCCCAGGTCAAAGCTTTTCACATTATCAGTGTACAGGATCACTGGGGTTTTTGTTAAAATGAAGATTCTGATCTCACCATGTTATGATATATCAGATCTCTGTATTTATGACAAGCTTTTGAGGAAAAAATAAAGACAACAACAACAACAACCCAAAACTGACCACTTAGTCAACAGCAAGGTCCTACCTCCTATTCCTTCAGGGGCTGATTATGAGAGTACCTCTCCTTGGAGTCAGGCAGCAAATCTCACCGCAAGTCTCCAAAACATTTGGAATCGTTATGATGTTTACTTTGCATCAAGAGAAGCAATGACAAGTGCTTACTAATGAAAATAAGCTGTTGAAAGGGACTGCCAATTAGCTAGAAACAATTCAGTCTGCATCTCCCTACCAAGGACAAAAATTAATCATGCATGGTATTTTCGATGGAAAAAAAAAAGAGTGCTTTAAGTAAATTATTTAGTATTTATTTTTTGTAGTGGTGCATGCCTAATAAAATCAGTGGGGGCTGCAGATATTATAGTATATTATGGTTATCACTCACAATGGAAACCTGCTCCCTTGTTGAGGGTTTTGGTGTCTGAATACCAACCCCCCAGGTCTCCTGTGTCCACTTCTGAGACAGAGTCTTTCAATATATTCTTCTGGTTGCTTCCCAAAAAGTGACCTGGCTGTTTGTGATGATTCAAGCAAGTCTTTTTACTTATTAAAAAGACATGATTTGTTCTGGGAAGACAGAGTAAGCATTATGCAAAAACCTTTCATTTCTGAGGCACCAAGTTCCCAGGTTCAACCCCTAGCATCACCATAAGTCAGATCTGAGCAGTGCTGTGGTACGAATAAAATAGAATAAAATAAAATAATCTCCAATACCAAGTTTTTTGGCTGGCAAAATAGCTCATTTGGGTAGATAGCTGCTTTGTCGTGTGCGTGACTCAGATTCGAGCCTGATCCCCCTCGCATTGAAGGAAGCTTTGATGCTGTGGTCTCTCTCTCTATCTCTGTGAAAAATAGTACATGATCTCAGAGAGCCTTATATTCACCTCTGTGGTGATATTTGATTATAATATGTGACAGTTGCCTGTCTATTTTTCCCATGCTAGTCTATCAGAAATGAAAGGACACAGAAGATACAGTTTCTTACTGATGGTGTCCTCCACAATGCAAGCATATATTAAAGAATGGATTTTTAAAAGTATTTATTTATTTATTCCCTTTTGTTGCCCTTGTTGTTTTATTGTTGTTATTGATGTCGTTGTTGTTGGATAGGACAGAGGGAAATCAAGAGAGGAGGGGAAGACTGAGAAGGGGAGAGAAAGACAGACACCTGCAGACCTGCTTCGCTAACTGTGAAGCGACTCCCCTGCAGGTGGGGAGCTGGGGGCTCGAACTGGGATCCTTACGGCAGTCCTTGTGCTTTGTGCCATGTGCGCTTAACCCTCTGTTTTACCACCCGACTACTAGAGAATGGATTCTTAAGGCTGGAGAAGTGAAACCTCACATGGAAAGAAGCTCCCTCAGACAGCTAAGATCATGCCTTCAGCTGCCCTGCAGATCACAGCTACAACATGCTCCACTGTTAGTCCTTCCTGCACCTATTCTGGTTCAAATTGTATCCTCCTCCTCCTCCTCCTTTTCTCCTTTCTCCTCCTCCTTCCTTTTCTTCTCTTTCTTCTTTTTCTTCTTCCATTTCCTCTTCTCCTTTTCCTTCTTTTTCCTTCTCCTTCTTCCTCTCCTCTTTCTCCTCCTTCTCTTTCTCTGCCTCCTTCTTTTTAAATATTTTATATATTTATTTATTGGACAGAGACAGAAAAGAACTGATATGGAAAGAAGAAGGAGAGACAGACCTACAGTACAGCTTCACTGCTTATGAAGCTTCCTCCCTGCAGATGGAAACAGGGGGGTTGAACCTGAACCCAGGTCCTTGCCCAGTGTAACATGTTCTCCCGACCAGGTATGCCACCACCAGGCCCCTCAAATCTTATTTACTATTTCATATCAACATCAAAAAAGGAGACTAGAAATGAACACACCCTGAAGAACTGAAAGGTGACTTTTATTTCAATTTTTGATTCCATACATTTGACAGATAATGTTTCGTGTGTTTTGCATGCTTCTTCGCATATTATGATATGGTAGCCATGGAGGCAGTACCTATCACATGACATCGTTGTAGTAGTACTCCACACAGTGCAATATTATTATCTATATTCACTGAACTCTGCATTTGATCTCTAAAGCTTATTTGCCCTTGTTAAACCATTAGTCTTACCTCCTGTAATCCCCACCCTACCTTTCTGACTGCTAAAAGTTTCACATGTTGGGCTGGCAGGATAACTCTCTTGGATAGTACGTTTCTTTGTCATATGCAGGACCTAATTTGAACAACCCCCATTACATTATATGAAGTTCATTTCTGTGATTCTCCCCTAACACACACTCTCTGTCTCTCTCTGTCTCTCTGTCTCTCTCTCTTGCTCTTTATATCTAAAAGAGTTAGCCTAAATTGTTGAAGCTCTGGGCATGACCAAATAATAATAATAATAATAATAAAAAGCAAGCAAGCAAACAAACAAAACTCACGCGTAAGTGATATACAGCGTTTATCCCTGACTTCACTTTCTTGGCACAATGTGCTTATAATCAATCCATGTTACTATAAGTGCTTCCTACAGATACTTGATATAGACCTACCATATAACCCAGTAAGTTCACTTCTGAGTATGTATTCAAAGGAAAGGAAAGAAAATCAAAAGTTTGACAGCGTCTATGTGTATACATGTTAATGCAGCATAATTTGCAAAAGCCAAGACATGGAAACAAATTAAAAGTTTATCAGTGGGTGAATAGATTTTTTAAAAATGTGGTACATGTGCACAAGTAAATATCATATATCCAGGGAAAAGGAAGTTTATCAGTGGGTGAATAGATTTTTTAAAAATGTGGTACATGTGCACAAGTAAATATCATATATCCAGGGAAAAGGAAGTTATCCTAAATGTAGATTTTGAAAAAAAAAGATTGTCCTTGGAATGCTGTATTTGTTTTGTGTAAGCACTTTGATATGCAAAGAAAATGCTTAAAAGGCTTAATTATTAAAATATTATATGACTTGTGTAAATTCAAAACAGATCTAAATTGTTATTTATTAGTTGGTTTAGGAAAAAAGACAGTTTTAATAAGCAAAAAATGTCTATTATCCAGCAAAACAATATAGTTAATTCTATATTTAATATTTCATACTTAAAAAATACCTTAGATATCTTGCATGAAGAAATAGTCAGAGGGCCAGCAAGATAGTTTACCTGGCAAAGTGTCTGCTTTCCATGTTCATTACCCAGGTTCTGGTCCAGCCCCACTGCTTTGATGCTGTGGTGTCTTCCCTTTTTTCTCTCTGTCTCTTTATCTTTGTTTCATTTTTTCTCTCTGAAAAAGATGACTCAGAGTGGTAAAACTCTGGTAACAACAACAACAACAACAACAAAGAGAACATTATTAGAGATGTAGGCAATTATTGACTTTGTAGAAAATAATTAGAAGCAATTAAGTCTTCAACAATGACAGTTTGATTAAACAAATCATTATTTAATAACGTCATGGACTACTATCTGGCCACTAAAATGATGGAGAAGAATATTTAATGGAAAGAAGTATTGGCACTACATTGGTAAGTAAAACAGCATACCAAAGATCTGCACAGAAAATGTAGTACCTGCTTTAACAATGAAATGGTTACATACACTGCATAAATGATGGTTATCTTTAAATTTAGGAATTTTAAATTTCTATTTATGCTCCTTTGTGTTTTCTTCAAAAAGCATATTTTACTCTTGGAATGAGGAAGAAGTGTTAACAAAAGTACAAAACCCTCTTTACAAAAGAAAGTAGCATTGTTACATTTATTAAAATGAACAGATGCTAATATCAACAGTTGCACTAATTAAGGTCATTCTTACCAACTGTTGCCAAGTATTGCTTATTCGTTAACTTAGGCTTTTAGAAGTTTTCATTTTACAGAAGTGCACAAAAAATAGCTGGAACAATTCTTGAATAGTCAGAAAATAAAACTCTTTGTAATTGTGAGGATATGCTATTATGTTATGGTCATCAACAGCTCAAAATTCCAGTGTCCTAATGTGTAAAGGTTTACTTATCTTTCAGGATTCATGTCCATTATGGCTGTTCAGGATAAGAGAGGAAGTAGGAGTTCTGCCTATCTTGGTGTTGTAGAGGTCATTGTCCTGTTAGATGCTGTGATATAGTTGAACAGAATGCATGAGTATTCAAGTTGACTTTTCAAAGTTTCCTGTGGTTTTGCATATAACTCACTGGTCCAAACTAGTCACATGGTCTCAAATGTCTAGGAAGACTGGATCCCAGACATACTTGGCAAAGTGCCTTGGTGACTTCTGTCTTCTTTTTTCATGATCTGGGAAACTGCATCTATCAACTAAACTAAGATATGAAGGTTAAAATGGCTGCGATCTGACAATTATCATGCTCAAAGCTGAAGGGATTAATATGAACAAAAGAAGAGAGATGAGGGAGAACATATTTTGAGTGGAACTAAAAAGTTTCTCTTCCCCTACTACTATAAAATGGAACTTTATAGATTGTTCTTTGATGATGTCAAAAGGATTTGGTGACTGCAATAAAATCATTGTGTGTGTGTGTGTGTGTGTGTGTGTGTGTACAGTTTAAAAGATGCCTCTAGCCACCCCATCAGCTGGGAGTCCTGAGATTCCCAAACAGACTTGATGGGCCTAGACCTAGAATAAATCCCTCTCTCCATTCTTACCAGTCATTTCTACCAGGAACAACACAATAGAACCCTTTGTGGGCCTCCATAGGACCTTGCCCTCAACTTGGATCAATAGTGGTAGAGAATGTTCCATCCTCCAAAGGGAGGATGGACAGTATACTCTATGCTACACCTGAGGAAGATGGGTCAATATTGGGGCAGCTTGGAATGTTCCTACTCATGACCACAGAATGAGTTCAGATGTAGAGGGATGCAGATGTCACATAGGCTCCTAAGCTAAATATTGGCCCCAGATCACATCAGATTGATGGGGTTTACAGTCAACAATATTTATACCTCTTTCCCATATTAGGGAGCTACTCTCTTCCCTGATCCAACTTTCTGGTCCTTTTTCCAGCCATGACATCATCTCCCCAGACAATAACTTGGATCCACCTGCATATCAGATTTCAGGCTCAGGGGAAAAAGAAAAACAAACAAACAAACAAACAAAACTAGCATAGCCACAGGCCCTTTGGAATTTTACTAAAATACGCCTATCAGCCATCTACAAAATGGAGGACCCCCCCAACTCTTCATCTTCACTATTCCAGCCTTTGGGTCCATGATTGGTCAACAATTTGTTTGGCTTTGTATGTTAATTCTCTTTTCAACCACTAGGTTCCATATGCTAGCATGATTCCAACCAGAATTCCCTGGACAGACAACCCCACCAGTGTGTCCTGGAGCTCTGCTTCCCCAGAGCCCTTCCCCACTAGGGAAAGGGAAAGACAGGCTGGGAGTAGGGATCAACCTGTGAATGCCCATGTTCAGCGGGGAAGCAACCACAGAAGCCAGACCTTCCACCTTCTGCAACCCACAATGACCTTGGGTCCATACTCCCAGAGGGTTAAAGAATAGGAAAGCTGTCAGGGAAGGGGAAGGGATACAACTCCACACAATTCTGGTGGTGGGAATTGTGTGGAGTTGTACCTCTTTTATCCTATGGTTTAGTCAGTGTTTCCTTTTTATAAATAAAAAATTAAAAAACAAAAGATGCCTCTATTCTCTTGTTCACCAGCAGTGTTCAGTAACCTTTCATCATTTTGTTTACAAAGAAGTCATATTTTTGCTGTGTAGCTAGTTTTTACTATGCCTTTGGTCACCATGCTTTATTATGGAATACAGCATCTATGATCCATTTTAAGTTTAGGTCCACACTTAATTCTTTTTGAGTATTTTATTTTAAGCTGAGCTTTTCCAGCTAACAAATACTGGCCTAAAGCAAGAAGCATACTGTTTGCACCATCATCAGGTGAGATGCTTTTATAAATATCTGTTTTCTTGGGTGTTAAGAAAACATCATTGTAAAGGCTCATATAGTATATTAAATATTGTATCATCTTGTTTCTGTTACCACTATTCAACTCTCCTGTTGTATAAATATAGCCATAAATATTGGTTAAGAAAGGGACCTGGCTAGGTTCCAATACAATCTCATCTCTTTCTTCTTTTCTTCTTCTCTTCTCTTCTCTTCTCTTCTCTTCTCTTCTCTTCTCTTCTCTTCTCTTCTCTTCTCTTCTCTTCTCTTCCCTTCCCTTCCCTTCCCTTCCCTTCCCTTCCCTTCCCTTCCCTTCCCTTCCCTCCCCTCCCCTCCCCTCCCCTCCCCTCCTCTCTTCTCCTCTCTCCTCCCCTCCCCTCCTCTCTTCTCCTCTCTCCTCCCCTCCCCTCTCTTCCCCTCCCCTCTTGTCCCCTCCCTACTTACTTCCCTTCCCTTCCCTTCCCTCCCCTCCCCTCCCCTCCCCTCCCCTCCCCTTCTCTCCTCTTCTCTCCTCTCCTCTCCCCTCCCCTCTTGTCCCCTCCCTACTTACTTCTCTTCCCTTCCCTTCCCTTCCCTTCCCTTCCCTTCCCTTCCCTTCCCTTCCCTTCCCTTCCCTTCCCTTCCCTTCCCTTCCCTTCCCTTCCCTTCCCTTCCCTTCCCTTCCCTTCCCTTCCCTTCCCTTCCCTTCCCTTCCCTTCCCTTCCTTCCCTCTCCTCCCCTCCCCTCCTCTCCCCTCCTTTATCCTCCCCTCATTTCCCCTTCTCTCTCTCTCTCTCTCTGTCTCTCTCTCCCTCTCTATCTCTTTTTCTCTCCTCTCTCTGGAATAGGCAGCAGACTGAATTTGACCTGCATTCTCTTGTATGTCAACTCATGGTCTGAATTGTTGTGGTCCCACAGATGTACAACTGAATTCATTTTTTTTTTTTTTGCCTCCAGGGTTATTGCTGGAACTTGGTGCCTACACTATGATTCCACTGCTGTTGAAGGCTATTTTTTCCCCTTTTGTTGCCCTTGTTGTTTTATCATTGTTGTGGTTATTATTGTTGTTATTGATGTCATTGTTGTTGGATAGGACAAAGAGAAATGGAGAGAGGAGGGAAAGACAGAAGGGGAGAGAAAGACAGACACCTGCAGACCTGCTTCACCACTTGTGAAGTGACACCCCTGCAGGTGGGGGAGCCGGGGGCTCAAACTGGGATCCTTACACTGGTCCTTGTGCTTCATGCCATATGCGCTTAATCTGCTGTGCTACTGCCTGACCCCCATAAGAATTTTTAATGCTGTGTTGGTTAGAGTTACTTGCTTTATTGGGAGTTGATGAGTCAATGAACCAAACGATGCAGTAGAAGGCATTATGAAGCAACAGAAGGAAAACAGCTAATGGATTATTCCTGGGCTTCTAATCCCCAAAGACACCACTTGAATATATTCAATTGTTGCTGTTCTTTTGAGCTTAGGATAACTTGCTTGAATATTTCTTTGCAATCCTTTTTCTTCCCGATGTATTATGGCCAGTTCTTCCTTTTCTCCAGATCTCAAGACTGAGTCCTTTTCCTCTATCAACCTCCTTTCCCTAGACCCAGCATTGACAGATTGTTGACAGCACTGCGTAACCACCCAGACTTCTTCTGTGGTTCTATTTTGCTTTGTTAAGCCCCTGGGTCTCAACTCCTGAACATGAATATTTGTGGATTCTAGAAGACATTCTGGACAGATTCTCATCATAGAACTTCCCCAAACTTAAGAGTAAGCAGGATCATAGTGAGAACTGGTTTGGGTAAGATGTCTGTATTGGTATGGCAGGGGATAGGAAACAAGAGAGTAGAGTAGTTTGTCTTAATTTGGGGATTAGACCCAAGAATATAAGGTTTCCTACAGCTGACAGTTGTCTGGTGTTGATTATAGGCTTACAGAGAATGTCCACTTAGTATTATTATTTTAATTTAATTTTTATTTATTTATTTTTAAAAAATATTATTTTATTTATTTATTCCCTTTTGTTGCCCTGTTATTTTATTGTTGTAGTTATTATTGTTGTTGTCGTTGTTGGATAGAACAGAGAGAAATGGAGAGAGGAGGGGAAGACAGAGAGAAGGAGAGAAAGATAGACACCTGCAGACCTGCTTCACCGCCTGTGAAGCGACTTCCCTGCTGGTGGGGAGCCGGGGTTCGAACCGGGATCCTTATGCCAGTCCTTGTGCTTTGCATCACCTGCGCTTAACCCGCTGCGCTACAGCCCGACTCCCTTAATTTAATTTTTAAACCAAAGCACTACTCAACTCTGGTTTATGGTGGTGCTGAGGATTGAACCAGATATGTTGGAGCATCAGGCACTAAAGTCTTTTTGAATAACCATTATGCTATCATCTCAGGCTTCTACTAGACTTTTAAAATGTAGTTTAAGAAGATAAATACAGATCAGGAAGATGGCACAGTGGTAGAGTGAATGTCTTGTAAATGTGAGACCCTGAACTTAATCCTGGAAGCTTAAGAAATGATGGAATACAAAAAGAAAAAACAAAGAAATTATGAAAGGGTACTCTACTCTCTTTCACGCACAGTAAGACATGATGTACATATATCAGGATCTCATCACATAGCAATCCAGCAATTCTGTTTCTACTCTGTTTTCATTCTCACTGGAGAAAATTAGTTGCAAGGGAAAAAAAAAAGGCTTCTTCCTCAGTCCTTGTATCCTAGTGCTGTCATGGTTTCAGTGGTAATATGATTAACAGTTTCCCATCTCTTTGCCTCAAGCATGGTTAGTCTGTTATACATATTTATTTTATATTTTGTGTCTATGGCCTTCTGACACTTAATGATATAATTTATTTCGATTGTGTTGCAGATGGGGACTATCCCTGACTCCATCTTAAAAATTAATACATTTAATTTTAGCCTAAGTGTGCAACAAGACACCAGGTGACTCAGCTAAGTAAAAAAAGGTTCCTAATTACAGTTCTAAATCAAATTGGGCTCTGAGTGCCCTTCTGGGCGTACATCCTGCAGAAGTCCAGAGCAATTGAGGATTGCTGACTCAGTTTTCCCAAACTGTAAAACTGGGTGGGGAGGCAGTGATCTGTATTCCACACACTCCAGGCTTCTAAATATTTAAAATTAATATTCACTACTCTTCCTATAGTGTGGTGTTTAGGGAGATTTAGTAATGAATGAATCTCGTTTTTCTCCCCTTAGGCAGTTTTCTGAATTCCATTCGGAATCACCTGCTGGTTTATTACACATTTTCTCATAATTGCTTTTGTTTAATCAGGCTTTGTGGGATAAAGGAGAAAAAAAAAAAACTAGTCACATCTCAAGATGTGGAATCCAGGGTGCAGCTCAGCCTAATTTTTAGGATTCTTTAAAAATGGATTCATGGAGGGCTTTCCTTCGTCCTCATCACTCTATTTTCTCATTAGCATGTATGTATTTATCACGTTTTCCTTCCAGTTGTAGTTTGTGACATGAGAATGAATTACAGACCTTTACAGAAGACCTTTTAAAAATGACTTGATGAGACTTTTCTCCCTGTGAATTTGTTAGTGTCATGAGGGTAAGTAAAGCAACTTAATGATTTTTTTTTTTTTTCTGGCTATCTTCTTGAGAATGGCGTGGATCATGCTTTCATGGGGTCAGGTCTGGTTTGGAAATGTCAAGGAGGAAGCTTTACGGAGGTAAATTCTTGGCTTGATGTATTTTGGTGGAGATGGTGATTTGTAAACTATTGACATGCTTATGAATCTCTTTCAAAAATGTTCTGCTCCCTTGTTTATGATTAGTTTGTTTGGATCTTGGTTGGAATTTTTTTCTTTCTTGAAAATTTACACAGGGAAACAAGGGTAAATGAATTCAAATATGGTCATGAGTTGACACTTATATTACCAAAAAAACCCCAAAAGAAACAAACAAACAAAACCAGCAAAGTATGAAGGAAAAGCTTTTACCTAAAAATTTCAAAGATTGTCTTTGGTTTTAAAAGTGGTACTGAATATATGATTGGTATTATTTTTGTAGGAAATTAAAGGTGAAGGACAGGGACCACTGAGTTTTTGTCTAAATAGAAACTATAGCCTTTCAGAGACAATACTGGGCTTCAAACAAATAAACAAGTATACACAAACCACTAGTGAGTCATTATGACTCAGATGAAGAACATCATGAGCTTAAATTGTTAATACATTTCTAATAATGACTTTTCCCCCCTTTGTTGCCCTTTTTATTGTTTTTATAGTTACTATTGTTTTTGTTGCTGTCCTTGTCGTTGGATAGGACAGAGAGAAATCGAGAGAGGAGGGGAAGACAGAGAGGGGGAGAGAAAGACAGACACTGCAGACCTGCTGTCACTGCCTGTGAAGTGAACCCCTTGCTGTCGTATGCTTTACATTGGCTTGTTCTAGCCCTCCCCCTCCAAGAGAATTGGATGAGTCCTGTTAATTTCGCGGGCCTGCTTGGCCCCGCCCCAAGGGACCCTGGGAGAGGGTTCCGGAGTCCGAGAGTTCCTGAGTTCCCCAGTGACAGAGTTCCTGAGTTCCGGAGTTCGAGAGTGCGAGAGTGCGAGAGTTTCAGAGTTCGAGAGTAAGAGAGAGGGTTCCTGAGTTCGAGAGTGCCAGAGTTCCTGAGTTCCTGAGTTCGAGAGTTTCAGGGTTACAGAGTAAGAGAGAGTGCCAGAGAGACAGAGTTCCTGAGTTCCGGAGTTCGAGAGTGCCAGAGTTAGCCAGAGTTCCTGAGTTCTTGAGTTCGAGAGTTCCAGAGTTACAGAGTAAGAGAGAGTTCCACAGTGGAAGAGTTTCAGGGGGTTCCCCAGTACGAGAGTTCCAGAGTTCCAGAGTTGGAAAGTTCCTGAGTTCCAGAGTAAGAGAGAGTGCTTGCGCCGCCGCAAAGAGACAGCCGAGTTCTGTTTGGTGATTAGTTTGTCTTAGTTTATGAATAGTTCCTCCTGAATAAAGAAATACAGCTTCCCTGCCCAGCCACTGTCTCCGCGTCTCTGTTACCCGCCGTGAAGCTAGCCCGCCCGGCAAGAGCTTACAAATTTTAACAACACCTTGCAAGTGGGGAGCCGGGGGTTTGAACTGGGATCCTGATGCCCGTCAGTGTGCTTTCCGCCATGTGTGCTTAACCGGCTGTGCCACCACCTGACTCCAACAATAATGACTTTTTCTTTGAGATGTTAAATCACCTATAATCTTAGACCAGGGAGACAAGAAGCACTGGTCTTGTCAGTGTATAAGACAGTTACTTGTAAATAAATAGCATTACATGACATAAATTATGGTAAGGTCTTATATAGTACAGTAAATCCTAACCATGGGATTTTCAAAGTAAAAAAAAATTCCAAATAACTTGGTTACATCAATAACCATCTATTGCTTTCTTAAACTCTAAAACAGCAGGAACCCTTCCCATTCTCTATAAAACCCATATTTCTCAGTCCTGGATGCTCTGGGGCTTGGCTCTTTATCTTTCATGCTTCTCTTGATCCATACTATTGGATACTGCATCTGCTGATCTGAACCAAATCAGTGTGACCAGTACCAATGTTACATGTTTCACTTTGGACAGTGTCCAGAGACACCAGGCCTGGAATGCCAACCCTCCAGCTCCATTACTCTGCCACCAAGCTGCAGATACTATCATGAAGCCAATCTGACTTTCCGGGGCAGATGCACCATTAGGGAAAGATAGAAACAAGCTGAGAGCATGGATCAACCTACTAACACCCATGTCCAGAGGAGAAGCAATTACAAAACCCAGACCTTTCCCCTTCTGTACCCTGTAATGATCCTGGGTCCATACTCCCAGAGGGATAAAGACTAGGAAAGCTTCTAATGGAGGGGATGGGATACAGAACTCTGGTGGTGTGAATTGTGTGGCATTGTACCCCTCTTATCCAATGGACTTGTCATTCATAATTAAATCAATCAAAAAAAAAAGTCTGTTAGTGACTCGATGCCCAGAGTAGCTTCATGAGCCAGTATTATTGGCATCATTTGGGAGCTTGTTAGCACCGTAGTTTTTGGCTTCCCTTGAGACTGATTTCATTTTAACAACATCCTGGGTGCTCTGTGTGCTCATTCAGGTTTGAGATACACTGAAAAATGATACTGAAAAGATCTCCCTGTATTAACGATACTTTGGTAACATAAGCCTACATTTCCTTCTCCATGCTTAGAACTGTATTACTTGATTCTGCACTAAGTAGTATTTGCTAAGCATATTAATAAAAATTCTGCTTCACAATTTCAGTTTGTCATTTACCTATACATAGGCAGTGCCTGGTAGATTTGACACTGGGGTGATAGAGTAGAATGGAAAGAGTATAAGAAGCCTTAACAATCTAAATTAACAATACCAGTGAGTGAATGAGAAGGGAAATATATGTGAGAAAGACTAAGAGTAGTATTTTCACATTTCATTCTGACAAGTCAACAGGTAGTGGTAAGATTGAAAAACCAGGAGACAATGTTTCTTATATTGGGCTGTTGGAAAAGTCATGACATATATTTTTCTATGCAAAAATGAATTAACTTTTCCAACAGCCCAAATATTTCAAGCCTCGGAAGAAAGGAATAGGAGAATGTGATTACACTTGCGCGCGGGGGGGGGGGGGGGGGGTTCATGTGAAGCAAATCTGCAGTGTCCCTTTGTCTATCTCTCTCTCTCTTCTCAATTTCTCTTGATCCTATGAAATTAAACAGAAAGAAAGAGGGAGAAAAAAAAGAAAAGAAAGGTGTGGTCAATACAATTGAGGGACTGAGGCAAGAAAGGGAGGTGAAAGGTTGTTTGAATGAACCAAGTTCTTCATCCTTCATGGCAAGAAGCTGGGAGGTACTATCCAGGGTTGAGAAATCATGAAATAAAGGCAGCAGCAGGGAACAAATACAAATCACATCCCCAAATCTCAGTTGCGTGAGAAATAGCACATTCCTGTGTTCCTTCAAAGCTCAAATCAAATCTTGGGCCTTTACGACTTACATACAAGCTGGTGACTCCTAAATTTCTATCTGTCTCTTAGACTTCTGCTTTGTATTTCAGTTCATGTCTCCAACCTCCTTTTTACCTCTATAGCAACAAACAACTCAAACATTAAATATCCACATGTAACTCCTCATTTTACCTTCACAGTATGCCCCCCTGGCTGTCCTCCCAACTGAATTAATGACAGCTCTGTCTGCTTAGGCCAACAATATAAAGACTGGTTTGTGATTGCTCCCCTGCTCATACTTGTATTTAGCTGGTTGGGAATGCTGGACGTTCTTTATTTTTTGAAACAGCATCAAGAAAATACCAATAATTTCTATAGTTATAGTTCTATAGTTATAGTTATAGTTGCCTTCTCACATAGTCTTTAGAGTACATCCTTTCTCCTACTTTATATCTATACATGACATGAGAGCATTGAAATCAGACCTTTTCAGTCTTTTTGCCCACACTTTCTCTTGACTTTTGTTTTTAATAACTGGAATTGCCAACGAACTGTGATCTGTCCCTCCTTTCCCCTAAACGGTCCTCCCCTGTTGTTGTTTCAGTCATACTTGCCTTCTCTTTGGCCCTCCAGTGCTCCAGACACTTGCACTGGCTGCTCTTGTTGACATAGATGATCTTTTCCCAGACATCTACATGATTTACTGGCTCAAAATTTTAAGATTTTGCTGAGGTAGAAGCAAAATCCTTCATTATCACACTCTAAATATTTGTAACATTTTAGTTCTCTTAGCTTTTCTTTGCTTCCATGTTTTTTTTTTTTAATTGCCTTTCAGCATGCTCAAGCTTTACTAACACTGTGCATTATTGAATTTTTTTTTCTACTAGGATATAAGCCCTATGAGGCAAGGGAGTTTGGTTCTGCATCCTCAAAGTACAGACATTCTGGCATATGGCAGGCTCTCATTAAATACTTACAGGAGGAAGTGAATCAAGTTTCTGCTTCCTGTCCTCTTACTAGTTCACTCTTTATGCAATTCCTTACTTTCCTTCAGCCTTCTCTCTCCAACTATGAGTTTTAGCAAATACTTTTTATTGACCATTTATCCATCTATTTGTCTCTGTAACAAGTATTTCAGAGTATGCTCTTTGTGTGCAGAACTGTGTTGAGAGTCTAAAGTGAGTAAGATACCATTTCCTTCTTCAAGCTCATTTCTTGTGGATGTCAATAGACATTTTGGATTTAGCCTTGGCTGCTAATGAGGGTGCCAATCAGATAATAGGCTGACTCCATCTCCTCTCCAGAGCTTTCTGGAAGTCCTTCATGGCCACTAACAGGGTGTGCAGTTGTTTTTGGTTGGGTTGGGGAATAGGGCTGGGGACCATTTGTTTATGATGGTGGTGTTTCTTCTGGAAAGTGTCACATTCATCTGTTATCTGAACCTCACTGGAAAATCCAACAGGCCACTCTTCTTCTCAGGTTAGCAGATCACCTCTGCACCCTTGATTGAGGCAGGACTTTTTGGGAGCAATGTAAGTAGAATTTTCACTTGTCAAAAGAAGACCTGAAGGGGGCCAGGTGGTGGTACACCCAGTATAGCACAAATGTTACAGTGCACAAGGACCCAGGTTTAAGTCCCCTGGTCCCCACCTGTGGGGACCAAAGGCTTCACTAGTGGTGAAATGCAGTGCTGTAGGTGTTTCTCCTTCTCTCTTCCTCACTATAATCCCCATACCTTTCAATTTCTCTCTGTCTCTATCAAAAACTCAATAAAATTATATATATATATGTATATATATATAGAGAGAGAGAGAGAAGAAGGAGGAGGAGGAGGAAGAGAAGGAGGAAGAAGAAGGTGAGGAGGAAGAAGATGAGGAGAAGGAAGAGGAGGAGGAAGAGGAAGAGGAGGAGGAGGAAGAGGAGGAGGAGGCATGGCCATTCCTGGGCGCTGTGGAACTGAGAAGGTCCATACTAAACACAACGTACTTGTTCTTAATTTGCTTACATGATCTTTCTTCTGTCTTAGTCACCCAACTCTGACTCATCCGTGAAGGTGAAGATTTGTGACACGTGTAGTGGAACTTTGATGCAGGTAGAGTCTTTGTGTGGGCAGAATCAGCTCCTTCATCTGAATCCTCTAAAGGTCATGTTGACTGAGAGACAGAAGTTTGGTTGAGTTATAAGCAACTACATTACAGTTGAAGTCTGCAGTGTTTTCACTCACATGTTTTTACTCAATTGTTTACTTGGGGCTTTAGAACTGCAGTTCAGAGAGCATTAGATTGTTGAGTCACGTGTCAGAATAACCCAGCAAAGAACAAAACAGCAAGAGACTGTGCTTATATAGGCAAAAATGGGTGGGGACTAGGCCTGCTTATATAAATGAGGCTTTCAGCCAGTGCAGCTCTGATTGGTGGGAGCCTTTTCAAGCAGCACATGTATCTGAGCATGATTAAACACTGGGCACATCTGGTTCTATCTGGCGTATGACCAGTACCTCCTGGCTTTGGCTTTTATCCAGACTCAGGATGACTCTATGTCCATGTAGATTAAAATATATACATATAATCTATGAGATAACTTTTCATTTCTTGGGGAAACAGCATAAGCCTATAGCCCCATGCCCTGTGTTTGCCACTTTTTTAGATGCTTGACCTTGAACAACTTAATTTGTCCTCCTGCAACCTCAGTTTCTCAATCTGTAAAATGGAAGCCACAGTTGCTCTCCTGGATTGCTAAGAGGGTCCATTTGATGCTCTCCAAACACACATTTTAGAGCCTGGTCTCTAGCCATTACAAACTATGTGATATTTATTTATTTATTTATTTATTTATTTATTTATGCCTCTAGGGTTATCACTGGGGCTCAGTCCCTATACTATGAATCCACTGTTCCTGGAGGCCATTTTCCCCATTTTGTTGCCCTTGATGTTGTAACTGTTATTGCTGCCATTGCTGCTGTTGTTGTTGTTGGATAGGACAGAGAGAAATTAGGAGAGGGGGAGAGAAAGATAGACACCTGCAGACCTGTTTTACCACTCCTGAGGTGAACCCCCTGCAGGTGGGGAGCCCCGGGAGCTCAAACCAGTATCCTTACACCTGTCCTTGCACTTTGCCCCATGTGTGCTTAGCCCACTGTGCTACTGCCCAGCTCCCTATTTATTTTTTAATTGATTTAATAATGTTTGACAAGACCATAGGACAAGAGGGGTACAATTACACATAATTCCCACCACCAGAGTTCTGTATCCCATCTCCATTGGAAGCTTTTCTATTCTTTATCCCTCTGGTATCATGGACCCAGGATCATTACGGGGTGCAGAAAGTGGAAGGTATGGCTTCTGTAATTGTTTCTCCTCTGAACATGGGTGTTGGCAGGTTGACGTATACTCCTAGCCTGTTTCTTTCTTTCCCTAGTGGGGCAGGGATCTGGAGAGGTGGGGTTCCAGGACTCATTGGAGAGGTCATCTGCCCAAGGAATTCAGGTTGGCTTCATGGTAGAATCTGCAACTTGGAGGCTGAAAAGGTATTAGCATATAAAGCAGAATAAATTGTTTAATAATTAGGAACCTAAAGGTAAGAATGTAGCAGAAGAGATTTGGGGTCTCCATTGTGGAGAAAATTAGTAGGTCTATTTTAGATATATTCCAAGGGGCCCATGACTTTAGTAAATTTTGCCTGAGCCTGACAGCTAACATGCAGGTGGGCTATCTAGTCCTATTCCTGGGTTATTGTCTGGGGAGATGGTGTCAGAGTTGGGAATAGGACTAGATAGATGGATCTGGGCAGAGAGTAGCTCCCAAATATGGGAAAAAGGATATAAATATTGTTAACTGTAAACCACATCAATTTGAGCCTGTGTAACCTCTGCATCCCCATAGGTCTGAACTTGCACTCTATGGTCATAGCTTCCTTATTTGTGATGTTAGTGTTGCTTCCCTTCTATGCAAAATCAATCATTTCATTGTGTTAGTTGTCAATTATTTTTGAAGCATGGCTGAGAAGCACAAGAATGGAAAATATCAGGACCAAGAAATGACAAAAACAAAACCCAACAAACTATGCCAACAGACCCCTGAGGTGATGGTGATTTTCAGTCATTGTGGTTGTGAAAGGGATAAGGGAGAGGCAGCAGAACCTTCATTCTCCTGAGCCCCCTGGGGTGTTTCACGTGCTTCAGCTAGCCTCTTTAGACTTGGGGAGCAGCAGCAGATCCCAGCTTCACTTCACTAGGAGGAAGCTTCTCTCTCTGACAAAGGGAGAAATAAAACTTGCTTCCTGCTCAGTTCTCCCCAGATACTTTCAACTGCTTTGCATACTTGGGACACAGTTTCTGGGCATCCTGCTCTATTTATAATGCCAACTCCCCACATGAGCCCAGACATCTGAGAAGAGGCCAATTCCTGCAAGAAAATATCCTTTCTTTTTTCATTGCTAGGCTGGATCTCTGAAGAGGACTGAAAAGTAATGATTTTTGTTACAGAGTGCAAGTCTGCTCTCACTGTGCCTTTCTCCAGCCCTCTTGCCCTGACCTCAGAGGGCGAGGAGGGGAAAGTCTTGGGGAAACTTCTCATCCTAGTGACTCACTAAATTGTCACATGCCAACTCCCCCCCCCCCCCCCCAGCAAGGCTTCCATGCTAAACTTCATTATTATTATTATTTAAGATTTATTTATTCAGATAGATAGATACCAGAATATCACTCTACTCGTTACATCCGTAAGACTGAATTAAACCTAGGGCTTAATCTACTTGCTTCATTACTTACCCCTAGGGGCTTCCATTCTTCTTCTAGCATTTGCCCTTCTTCCGTAGCCAGTCAACAGCGTCAGGTTGAGCCTGATGTAAAGTTTCGAGACCTCCTTTGAATCTGGAGAGGTGGCAGTCGTGGTAACACTGTGAGCATTGAAATGTCACAGCTACAAACCAGATACTAGGCATTCCTCCCTTTCTTTAGTTACCCCCCCCCCCTCCTCTTCCTCCCTACCTCCCTTCCTTGCAGAGCTGGGCCTCAAACATGCACAATTTCACCTCTCTGGGTCTACTTTTCCTTCAGATATAGAAAGAGCTTCCCAGTGTCATACATAGCACCTCCCATCTGGTGCCAGCACTTGAACCTGAACCACTTGCATAGCAAGTCACACCCCCTATTTGGTGAGCTACCTCTCCATCCTTGTTTGCTAGATTTGCTCTCCCTGACAACATTGTCAGATGCAGTACATGTAACACAGTAGGATGCTTGGAACAGGAACTTGCCTGGACCAAGGCTCAATCCCACTCTATCTCTTGACTTCTGGCTGTGTTTCCATGGACAAGATGTTCAGTATTTCAGAGATCAAGTCCTGTGTGTCCTCAGGACAATCTCAGGATTAAACAGTATTTAGAAGAGATTGGAAACTGTATTAGTGACTCTCTCCTATGTCTGTGTGATCTTCTATAACACTAAATTCCTTAGGTGGGAAGACAGGCTAGAAGAATGAGTAAGTGAGAGGTCTGAATCGGTTTAGTCCAAGTTTAGCTCTGCTGTTACCAAGTGCCACAAACCCAGTGACTAGAAGCAGTGAACATTATTAGCTTTCTCAGGAGATTAGAAAGCCAAGATGGAACTGTCAGCAGAATCATGCTGTCTCTGAAAGCTCATGGGGAGAACCTTTCCTTGTTTCTTTGAGTTTCTGGTGCTTACAGATAGTTTTTGATGTTCTCTAGCTAGCAGCATAATTCTGCTCACACAGCTCTAGCTGTCTTCACACCACCTCTCTGCTGTCCAACTATGTGTTTAAGTTTTCCTTTTTTATTTCTTTTCCGGTGGAATCAGAGCCTTGTACATCATGATTCTATTGTGTCTGAGATTTTTCATTCTGATAGAGAAATAGAGATGAGACCACAGCTCTGGAGTTTTCCCAGGAGTCTCTGCAACTCGCACTTGGTGTTGGGACTCAAACCTGGGCTGTGTGCATGGCAAGGCATGCACCCTATCTGGTGATATGTATCGCACTTAGATTTCTCCTTTTATGAGAACTCCACTCCTACTGAATCAGAGCCTACCCACCTGACCTCATCGTAACTTTCCTTCAAAGGCTCTATGTATAAATAAATTCACATTGTTAGGTACTGGAGGGCGATGGTTGTGGGATTCATTATAGCTCTGTAGGGGATGCAGTTCAGTCCCTGACAAGCACTGATGTTTTATTATATTTCATTTCCTCTGTTTTGCTTTCAGAGTAATGCAATCTCTGTTGTTATCTTTTTTTTTTGTTTGTTTTTTATATTTGGAAGTTCTTTTCTTTTCTTTTTTCTCTTTCCTTCTTTCGCTTTCTGTTCCATCACTGGGGCTTGATGTCTACATAACTCCTCCATTTCCAGGGCCTATTTATTTACTTATTTTGATAGGTGATGAGAGACAGAGATACAAGAGGCAGAAAGAAGAGAGACAGAGGCAAAGGGAGACACCTGCAGCACTACTCCACCTCTTATGAAGCTTTGCCTCTGCAGGTGGAGACATGGTGTTTGAATGCAGGTTCTTGCACATGGTAAAGTACGCACTCTGTTTGATCTTCCAGGTGGATGAAGAGATTAATCTCCTTAGGGTACACTACTTCTGTTTCATAGTATCTATATATCTGACTAGCTAGTTATTTAAACATATAACATGTTTTGTTTGTTTTTAACATTCTTTTTCTTCATTGGTGCACACATGCCAAATCTATCCAATATTAACTTGTATGAAACTCTTTACTGATTGGAGGTGGGGTGAAGAGACAGTGGAAGTAATGCTGACTACTTTCGTTGGTAAAAAATATATACATATGCTTTCCTTAAATAGGACAAGATTTCTTTTCATTGAAAGTGTTTGTTTCTCAGCAAAAGAAATAGCTCTGTCAGTTCAAACAATGTCATTTGTGAGCACATCGTTCAGCTACATTTCCTGGGCCAGCCACTGACATTGGTATATAAACAGCAAATCATTTCAATTTACCAACTGTTCTGAAATTTTCTGAGCAAGCAGAAAGCATTAATCCGAATCCTGTTACAAATGGACATTGAAATAGGGTCGTGAACCTTGGCGAAGATGAGGAGGAATCATCTTCTCTCCCATGTGGAATGGTCTCTTTTATCATTGTTCGGTGTTTTTCCTCTTCTTATTTGTAACTAATGGCAGACCGCAGTTCAGGTCTGCTGGTCTTAATCTACAAACCAGGCTATTAGTAACCCCGTTTGCATGATGGCATACCAATTAAAATTAGGAGATTAAAGAGTAATGTTCCTTGCCTGAGACCCATTTGCATACCAATGGCAATTTCCCTAGCTATGGCATGAAGAAAGACTGACATAGCAGTGAACTCAGTGTCATTCCAAGTAGGAGATACCGGGTAATGGGAGGCCTGGCAGTCTACTAGAAGATGGAGGCTTACATGACAGAGGCAGAAGTCTTAGTCCATATTCTGGTGTTTGGTATTTAGCTATCCGTCTCCACTTTCAACAGATATTCAGGAGTCCATCTAAATCTAAATAAGGTCAGACTGAGGAAAAAGGTAATCAATTTTTTATTTCTCCACTCCAGATAGAAGTTCAGAGTTCCAATTTTTCCCCGAGGGGAGAGCAAGGATTCCTAGCCATGCATCATAACAAACATTTGAGAAATAAGATGATTGATGAGTAATTTTGGGATTCCTTTGTAGACATTTTTAATAAGATATCTTTAAAGAAAGGTTCAGAGACAAAAATAAATAAAATAGAAAGTCCAACTTAACATGATATTTTCAAGGGCCCTGATCTCACGCATGGGCACAACTTAACAAGAACAGAAAGGGAAAATATAAAGTAAAAACTTGGGCTGGTTGGGTGTATTGCACCAAAGCAAAGGCCTCTGAGTAAGGAAGACAGAGAGGGGTGAGAAGGGTGGGCGGGGCTTTGAGGTCCCAGCACATGATGATAGAAAAGGACCTAAGTAGGGGTGAGAGTGTTTTACAGACACCTTTCATGGTGAGACTGGGGGATTGTACCCATATGCCAACAACTGTACTGTAAACCATTAACCTCTTAAAAAAAAAACGGGAAAGTCACTCCATTTAACTTAAAATTGGGAAACTGATATTTCATTCCGGTACATCTAAGGATTTCATTGCGTCTCCATGCCTATTTTTGTGCTAGCAGACTAACACGAAAATAAAGGGTCCTTGGGATAGCTGACCTGGGAGAGTGCCTGCTTTGCCATTTGCACAACCAGGTTGGAGTCTCCTGTAGGACACATAGAAGCACTACTAAGTTCTCTCTCTCTCTCTCTCTCTCTCTCTCTTTCTTTCCTTCTCTCCCTCCCTCTGATAAGGCAGCTCTAATGTAGTGAAGACGAAACATAATAAAATGTATTAAATTTCAATTCTATTTTCTTGGGTCTTTTGAAGAATTATTAAAGTAAACTAATAAGTCATGTTTCTCTTATCAGCACCAGATTTCCCTCTCCTTTTATTCCTCCTCTCCTCTCCTTCTTCCTTCCTTCCTTTTTTTTTCTTTCTTTCTTTCTTCCTTTCTTTCTTTCCTTCTCTCTTTCCTCCCCTTTTTATGAGATAGAGACAGAAAGCACAGAGAGAGTGAAAGATATTACAGCACTAAAGCTTCCTTGAGCACAGTGGACTAGGCTCACCCCAGGGCTCTCACAAGGCAAAGAAACGTGGCCTCCAGTGAGCTGTTTCGCTGGGCCCAGCACCAGAATCTTCCAGTTTAACACACTGTCTTTGGAACTTTTCCTAACACTTGGTGTTTCCAACATTTTGTCTCTACCTTGGTTTATACTCTGTTTTTTTTTTCCTCATATAACTTAAACAAGATTTTGCCCCCCTTTCCATTCATGTTGTCAGACTTAGACTTTCTAACTAGCCAAGTGATCAGCTTGCTTGAAGAGCAGAAGAAGGGTGTAGTTTGGAGCAGGTAGGGCAGATTATAAGCAGGCAGGAGCATCCTTCTATCTTTGTTTCTATTTCTTGATGCCACTGCATCTGGAGGCTCTCAGGAAATGGAACAATGTCGGACACCTGCTATGTCAATCTCTCTCTCTCTCTCTTTTTTAAATTTTTAAAAATTTATTCCCTTTTGTTACCCTTGTTGTTCTTTTGTTGTAGTTATTATTATTGTTGATGTCATCATTGTTGGATAGGACAGAGAGAAATGGAGAGAGGAGGAGAAGACAGAGAGGGGGAGAGAAAGACACCTGCAGACCTGCTTCACCACCTGTGAAAAGACTCCTGGGCAGGTGGGGAGCTGGGGCTCTAACCAGGATCCTTATGCCAGTCCTTGTGCTTTGTGCCATGTGCGCTTAACCCGCTGTGCTACCAATCTCTTTTTTTAAAAAAATAATTATTTATTTATTCCCTTTTGTTGCCCTTGTTGTTTTATTGTTGTAGTTATTACTGTTGTCGTCATTGTTGGATATTACAGAGAGATAGAGAGAGGAGGGGAAGACAGAGAGGGGAGAGAAAGCTAGATACCTGCAGGCCTTTTTCACCGCTTATGAAGTGACTTGCCTGCAGTTGGGGAGCCAAGGGATCAAACCGGGATCCTTATGCCAGTCCTTGCCCTTTGCACCTCTGGGGCTTGACCCACTACGCCACTGCCCAACTCCTTGTTCTTAGACTCTCCCTATCCTTTATACCTTAGATCTTCTTGATTTATCTCTGTAGGAAGGCCAGATTCTAATGATTTCTGTGCATACACATGGTTCTTCAATATATCAACATGAAGTGGTGAACTCAACCATCTGAGCTCTGGCTTATGCTGGTGCTGGAGGCTGAACCTGGGACCTTGTAGCCTCAGGCATAAAAGTCTTTTTGCATAACCAATAAGCTCTCCCCCACCCTGTCAACTATACATTTTTTTAAAATAACGTGTGATTAAATTGCCTTAGTTGAGTGCATCCTGGGAGGGAGAATTCCCAAGAATGTGAATCTAATAGCTCATTTTGGTTCAGGTATTTTAGCATTGCTCCAATAAACTATGCTCAAAGGAGCCAGCTTCAGGGAAAAGCAATGTGATGCATGTAATCCAAAAGGCATACTCATGGCTCTGCAAAGTATTCAGATTAATGTGGATAAGTCAATTGGAAGTCACACTAGGTCTGGATTCTCTACTGACTACCACTGAATGCTGGTCGTCTTGGACTTGACACAGAAACCTGTTTGGAATCTCCCTTAATTCAGGAATCAGTGGCATGCTGCTATACTATATGATTATGGTGCTCCTTGTAGCTACTAGAGATTCATCCTCAAATGGACCTCTCAGGTAGATTAGTGCAAGTGGAGTGGTTCATAATCAGGAACCCGACTCTCCAAGGTCCCAGCACTATGTTTTTCAATTACATAAAGGTTTGATTTCTGTAGATTCAGCAAACTAGTGAAAACAAAAGTCTAATTCTCATATGGTAATCATCCGCCTACTGATTTAACCTCAAGTTAGTTATGAGACAGAGACTTAAATTCAACAGCTCACAAATAACATTCTGCATTCCCTTCATCACTCGAACCCAAACAGGAAACACTTTTAGTCTGCATTTACCAACATGATTAATGCTATCTAATTATTCAAGATAGAAAGTGATGAAAGCAATTAGAAAGTAATTATCCAAGTTCAAGTGATGATGATGATAATGAGTTTTGCTTGGACCAGTGCAATAAAGCCTTAACTTTTTCATTTATATCCAAGTGTTATCTCTTTCTAACCCATTTATAATATGGCCCAGAATTGCCACTCTGAATTTCAATAAAATTCTGTGACTCCCTATTTTCTAAAGAGTCTTAGAAATGCTTAATAAAACCCTTTCTTGACTTTATTTTAACATACCTCCAGTATTTATTAGGTTGCATCTTCTATCACCTTTTTAATTTATGTATTTCTGTATTCTCTGCAATATCACCCCAAGTCAGAACAATTCCTGGGACACAGTTAATACTCAATAAATTTTGCTTACTAAATGTTCCTTCATGGTAGCAATTCTTTCCCTCCTTCCTCTGAAATCGACCTTATTTTTTCCCTTTTATATCAGTCTTCTCTTCAATCTAAATAGATTTGTATTCCTGTACATACTTCTGGTTTTCCAAATTCATTTCTGCCTTCATCTTGCCCTCTCACATCAGGCAATAACTTTAAAAAGAAAGTATCTGATGGAATCTTTTTCTAGACTTGTGTCAGTTTTGTCAATGAAAATAAAGGAAAGGTGTTCCCCTGTAAGATTAGAAATAGGGTCACACAGTGAGGCAGGAGGAATGCCCTGGGTTCAGAGTAGGAGGGTTTGGGGACACCACTGATTGAAGGAGAGAACATATGCTTTGTCTCCTTGGTCTGGTTTTATGATTCAACCGTACAAAGCTTCACCTGTAACAATTACTCTGAGTAGCCTCCATTCACCTCTCTGAGCTTTTAATTTGTTACTATTGTTTTCCTGACTTCTAAAGGGATTCTCACATTGTGGTCTTTATGCTAGGACAAGGAAGATTCTATTTTTTTCTTTATTTTTGAGTGCTAACTTAATTTTTTTAGCTTCTTATAGGTGCCAATGTATGGTCAGTTTATCCCAATTTATCTTGATTTTACAGTGTCTTACCATATTGCCAGAAGATTGGACTTAAATCTTTCATTTCTTTAGTGTGTTTACTATGAGAATCGAGACCTGTTCCTTTTGGGCTAGGGTGGATATGATAGTCTCTACTTTTTCAGACTTCAGTTGAATTTTTATGAACCCTCCTGTCAATTGGGCCTTGACCTTTGAAGGTATGTGTCCATCTTTGCAGTATCTGATTCTGGCAAAAATCCTGCAAAGTCAATTTAGAGGTAATTCCATAACCTTATAGTGTCTGATCAAATTCCTCATTCCTAGGTGGTATCTAATCACTCTAGTCTGTCCACAGCCAGAAATCTGCTAGGACCCATCCCTGATGCTTCCCTTAGTAATTTTCCATTCACTGACATTGCACATTTGGGATTGCCAGTTGCTGAGTCAGGCTACTTCAACTGTTCACGCGGAAGTCTCGGCATGGCAGTAAGACACAAGATGAACTTGGGCTGAAAAAACAGCTCATTCTAATAATGTGTCACTTCTGCTATGATTGAGCTTCATTCCCATTCAGTGAAGGGAATTTTGGTTTTGGTTCTCTCTCTCTCTCTCTCTCTCTCTCTCTCTCTCTCTCTATATATATATATATATATATATATATATATATATTACATTTGATTCCAAGTAACTCCTGCAATACAAAAATTTTCTTTACAGAATTTTGGAAAATAAGGCTTTTAGGTTTCTATTGTATATGAAGAAAGTTGGGAAAGATGGTGGAGAGGCTGATCCACCAGAACTGATCACGGGTCCATGCTAAGCATTAAAATTATTCTGATGATTTTCATTTGGATTCCAGAATTCAAGGGGATGCTTGGAGGTAGGCTACATTCTTTTCAAGTGCAAAACCATACTGTTCCAGGGAATCTAATCTTCTAATTACGTCTTCTTGTGTCAAGCAAGACTGAGCAGATGCCGGTGAATCCCTCACGAGATGCTAAATCTAATCATTCTCTCAGGAATTTGCTTGAAACCACATAGAAAGAAACTGAATAACAAGATTCAATCTGGAAGATCAGAGGACTGAGCACCTCATTATGAGCCTTGTGCAAGATGAGCGAACAGAGACGTTTCGGAGGAGAAACACAGAGAATGGAACACACAACTAGAGCTGAAGAGAGGTCTAAATAACAAAGGGGGGGTGACTCAGTTTCTGAATTTATAATTTCCAGAAAAGCCCAACTATGCTCAATATGCTTTTGGAGTCTAAAGCATGCCTATTGTTTCCTGCCAGTAACTCCTATTTCCAGTTTTTTGTTGTTGTTTTTTTTTAAGCTAGTTTGAGTGTCTGTTCTTGAACATAGAATACTGACTAGATATACTTCAAAAAGCCCATGACTTTACTAAATTTTGCTTGAGCCTGACAGCCTTCTACCTTCTGCACCCCATAATGATCCTGGCTTCATGCTCCCAGAGGGGTAAATAATAGGGAAGCTTCCATGGGAGGAGATGGGATGTGGAACTCTGGCAATGGGAACTGTGTAGAATTGTACCCCTCTTACCCTATGGTCTTGTTAATCATTATTAAAATGATAAAAAAGAAAAGAAAACCGACTAGAGTAAAAATTCATTACTTAATATTTTTAAAAAATATTAACATTGTATTGGGAAACATAACCTGCTCACATATGTTATCATACACAGTCTTCTAACTTTTTCTCTGTCACTCACTAAGAAAATGAAGATCATTGTTGGCTGAAAGAGACATTAGGGTCATCAATACTTTGAGGCTGAGGGAGGATGTTGTTAGCCCTTTGGGGGGATAATCATGCTTGGCAACAGATGCAGATGAGAAAAAAAACATGGAAGAGGGGAGAGTTGATGGTGCTGTGGTCTATCACAAATGGAGTTGAAGTAGTTATCCATTTTTTTTTCTTTGAATGGAATGTTCTGTTTAAACACATGAGACCATATCTAAGATACAGAGACCACCTGCCTTTATAGAAATAATTGGAGTGTATTCCAGCTGTGGTTTTGAATATGTATGTTGCAACAATACTGAAATCTACACACACACACACACACACACACACACACACACACACACACTCCACACTCCCCTCAGTGGTACCTTGAACATAACAGGAGTATTCTTAGTGTTCACTTACCACTGCTCTTTATTCATTAAATATTGACTTCACGTGTTTTGGTGTCAGAGTAAGGGGAACACTTGTCTGGAAGGTGTTTTGTGATCTGTCCACAATGATGTAGACTCTTATGTAAGAAATGCCTGGTATAAATGACTAAACTAGCTTTGTCCATAATCATGATTAAGTTCTATAATAATCATGAAAGCAAAATTTTCAATAGCAGTTAATTGTGCCTTGGGTAAGCATAAATGTTAGTGACTGGAACAGATGAGCAGATCCTTTTAAAATAAATACTTGTACGAACAATGAACAAGTACATCTAAAGGCCATTTCATGGGGGATTTTTTTCACTGACTCATTGCCTGGTTTTAACTACATGCAAGAAATAATTTAACCCTGCACCTTGCAAATTGTCATTGGGAACGGCTCATTGTTCTTTGCTTGGCAAAGGGACAATGTGCTTTGAAATTATTAAAAGAAAAATCTAGCAACCTGATCCCCATCTCTTCCATGTGGAGTACACTGTGTTTCAAAAAAAAATTGCCAACCCTTCTTTGTCTTTGGGTAAATTGCATACTTAGACTCATCTGTGGTATCAGTGGCAAAGAACTGCTTGCTGGGAGGTGGGCTTTGAATGTTTTTGGAAGGCTGATGGTAGAGATACTGTTCAATCCCTGGTTGAATATGTAGCTTTTCCCAACTGTAGATACTGTTGGGATTGGTTCAAGAACCAGAAGAGCACAGTGTGTTTAAATCATCATTTTATTCTTCAGAAATGATAATGGAAGTTACATAGCAAACAGGTGTTTATTTTTTAATTTTCTTAATTTTTCTAAAATAAATTTTATTAATTGGATAAAAACAGAGAAATTGAGAGGAAAGGAAGATATAGAAGGAGTGAGACAGAGGGACACTTGCAGCATGGCTTCACCACTTGTGAAGTTTCCCCCTGTATGTGGGGTCCAGGGGCTTGAACCTGGATCTTTGAGCATTGTAACCTTTACTCAACCAGGTTCGCCACCACCCAGCCCCTTCTTAACTTTTTTTTTTTAACACAGTAAATACAATTGATATCTGAATTCCCAAGGACAATAGATTATTTATTTATTTATTTATTTTTAAATAGGACCATCTGAGTATGCTGCTACTGTTGTCAGATATTCTGGATTGATATCAATTCTGTGTCGTACCTACTTTCCCCTAAGATTGTTTTTTTTTTTCTGATGGATCAACTTGGCTTTGAGGTACTTTGTAATCATTTTGGTGAGTATGCCATTATGTTTTGTATGGGATGTTCTGATTGAAATCACCCAAGTCTCTAGAATCACAGTGGTCAAGTCAACAAAGAACATGATGCCATCACTGTTTCATTTTCTTTCTTATTAGCCAAGCTCCAAGCAGGGGACAAGCAGTCTCAGCTGGCATTTAGATGATTTACTGATGGGGCTTTTTACAGGTGCACAGACAGGGAGAAGGATCTGAATATAATGGACTAAGGGAGAGTCACGTTGCACCTGAGTCTCAAAGTCCAGACTGGAGTTTTAAGTCCTGAATTGACCATAGAGAAAGCTCCAGGCTGGTTCACCGGTTGCTGTGTCTGGAGCCCAAGACATAAAGAACAGATTTTGGGGGTGGGGGTAGGGTATAGGGGGTGTAAAGGAATCTGAAAGTGTCAGAAAGTTCAAACCAATGAGGCAGTCAGATGAGAATTAGAATTAGATGAGACTTGAAAACAAGGTCCAACTGCTATCCCTTCATGATTTCCCTTGTTTTCAAATCTCATCTAGTTGTAGTTGAAATAACTGAAGTTTATTATAAGGGATATATCCAGGGCTATAGTGCTGGTAGTACTGAGAAAGTAGAATTGAACTGGGAAAAACAAACTTGCTCAGAGTTTTTAGTATTTGAAAACTGATCTGTAGACAAGAGAGACAGGTAAATCCAAAGTTATTTTCAAGAATACCAACCTGGAGAGAGAGAGAGATGGTGGCTTCTGTGTCTGTGGTAAGGACATTAAGATGAGTTCATATTCTTTGGAATAGAATATGGTAGATTGTATTTTGCTATGCTAACATGAATTCCATGCAGAACTGTCCTGGGAATGCTTGGAGACATATCTGGAGAGCTGTTATAGTGTAATAGCCAAACCTGGAAACAACCCAGCTGCCCAACAACATGAGAAAGTTGTGGTATATATATACACAACTGAAATAGGTCTGCAGGTGTCCATCTTTCTCTCTCCTTCTCTGTCTCCCCTTCCTCTTTCAGTTTCTCTCAGTCCTATCCAATAAAATTGAAAAAATGGCCATTGGGAGTAGAGGATTCTTAGTGCCTACACTGAGCCCCAACAAAACCCTGGAGGCAAAATAAAAAAAATAGAGGGAGAGACACAGCAAGATACCTCCAAACCTGTTTCAATGTTCATAAAGCTTCCCCCCACCCACTTGCAGGTGGTGGGAAGTAGTGTCTAGAACCAAGGTCCTTGTGCATAGTAATGTGTGTACTCCACCAGGTGTGCTACTGCTTGGCCCCTTGCTTTTTTTTAATTTTTGTAATTTTTATTTATAAAATGGAAATATTTACAAGACCATAGTATAAGAGGGGTACAGTTCCACACAATTCCCACCACCATAACTCCCTGTCCCACCCCCTCCCTTGATAGCTTTCCTATTCTTTATCCCTCTGGAAGTATGGACCCAGGATCATTATGGAGTGCAGAAGGTTGAAGGTCTGGTTTCTGTAATTGCTTCCCTGCTGAACATGGGTGTTGGCATCTCAATCCATACTCCCAGCCTGTCTCTCTGTCTTTCCCTAGCATGCCTAGCCCCTTTCTTAATTCTTTTACCCTAATGGTAGCTCAAATGGTAATTGTATAAAGCTTTGATCTATGATCTATAATTTATAATTTTGTCTGCATATCTATATAAAACTGTAGATATTTTACATTAATGTATTTCATATACTAACTTAATTTGTCATTAGTTATATTATTCTTTTTATTTATGCATTTTTACTTATTAATGAGAGGGAGTAAGAATGAGAACACCACTTTGGCACATGCAGTACAGGGCACCAAACGTGAGAACTCATGCTTGAAAGTCCAATATATATATATTTTATTTAAGAAAGGAGACATTAACAAAAAAGTCCAATATTTTATGAACTGTACAACTTTTCTGACCAAAAGGGTTAGATTGCCACAGATTTTCTTGATTTCATCTAGCCAGTAAGCAGATGAGATCTTGTCAGTGAAGCAAGCTTATGAAATCTACTTCCTGCCTTCAGTTATTCACTTGCTTGCATGACTTTAACCTGTCTTGAAGGCAGATTAACAACAATTAATAGCCCCTGAGGAAAAGTTAAATAATTAATAAGGGCCTTAAGCAGATTGTACTGTTTAGGTAGAGTGTGGGCAGTAGGTAGGAAGCAGAAGGGACTGGTCCTCAGGAGAAGATAATGTTGAGACAATTCATTTCTCTTTGTATGTTGGCATAACAGAGATTTTTTTTTGACAGACTAAAGAAATCCTCTTAGTTTAAAACCTCTAATAGGAATGTATACGTGAGTTTTTCAAAACTGCAGACTCAGAACTCTATCTCTTGGCTTCCCTATAGAAAATTATCAGTGAGGATTTAACAACAACAACAACAACAAAGATTAGGAAAAAAATGTTTTCTGAGACAAGTTGTTTTAAGAGAATGTGTAAAATCTGAGTTCAATCTGGTGATGCCAAGCCATAGATCACTTTCAAAAGATTAGAAAAACTTCCAGAGAAACATGGAGTAAAATTCCTATAGTTTGTTTGCATGTCCTTGTTGAGCAATTTATTTTATTTTGTTTTATTTATTTAAAAAAAGGACATTAACAAAACTGTAGGATAGGAGGGGTACAACTCCACACAATTCCCACCATCATCTCCATATCCCATCCCCTCCCCTGATAGCTTTCCCATTCTTTAACCCTCTGGGAGTATGGACCCAAGGTCATTGGGGTATGCAGAAGGTGGAAGGTCTGCCTTCTGTAATTGCTTTCCTGCTGAACATTGGCATTGACTGGTCTGTCCATAGTCGCAGTCTGCCTCTCTCTTTCCCTAGTAGCGTGGATTTCTGGGGATGCAGAGCTCCAGGACACATTGATGGGGTCGTCTGTCCAAAGAAGTCTGTTTGGTAATATGCTGGCATCTGGAACCCGGTGGCTGAAAAGAGAGTTAACATACAAAGCCAAACAAATTGTTGAACAATTATGGACCTAAAGGCTGGAATAGTGCAGGTGAAGTGTTGGGGGGTACTTACTGTAGACTATTGTGTATTTTTCCTTTCAGGTATATATATATATATATTTTTTAAATTTTTTATTTAAGAAAGGATTAGTGAACAAAAGCATAAGCTAGGAGGGGTACAACTCCACACAATTCCCAACACCCAGTCCCCATAACCCACCCCCTCCCATGGTAGCTTTCCCATTCTCTATCCCTCTGGGAGCATGGACCCAGGGTCGTTGAGGGTTGCAGAAGGTAGAAGGTCTGGCTTCTGTAATTGCTTCCCCGCTGAACATGGGCGTTGACTGGTCGGACCATACTCCCAGTCTGCCTCTCTCTTTCCCTAGTAGGGTGTGACTCTGGGGAAGCTGAGCTCCAGGACACATTGGTGGGGTCTTCAATCCAGGGAAGCCTAGCCAGCATCCTGGTGGCATCTGGAACCTGGTGATTGAAAAGAGAGTTAACATATGAAGCCAAACAATTTGTTGAGCAATCATGGATCCCAAGCTTGGAATAGTGGAGAGGAAGTGTTAGGGAGGTACTCACTGCGAACTCTAGTGTACTTCTGCTTTCAGGTATATATTCTGCAGTAGTTTATGGATATGTGTGCACATAAGCTCTCTCTCACAGAAACTGGTGTATATCTAGGTTATGGGACTTTGTTAGAAAGTGAACTACCTGAGATGAAATTAGAGTGTACTATTAAAGGAAAGGTCTCACCCGAGTAATGAAGCTGAAGGGTTGTCATTCCACACGTGAAGTCTCTGGATACATTCTGAGGTGAAGCATGTTGAGGTAGCAATCGTTGCTTTGGTTAGGTTGTGATCGGCAGATGCAATGTTATTTGGTTTGGATTGAGAGATGCATACGGGAAAGTGGGCCCTATCCAAGGGTTCCAGGACTGGGGGAAGTAGGGGCTCTATAGTGAAGATGTGAGGTTCCTGCTGTCTTAGGGTTCAAAAAGACAATCAATAGTTAATATTATCATCACATTATTTGTTAATTGGGTTAACTTTAAAAAGTCCCTTTGTTATGGTTTGCTGGACAGTACCCAGTATCTTGTATATAGCTGTGCTATTGGAAGCTTCTAATCTACTTGGTCTAGGCTTTTGAGAGAGTCCGCATATCAAATACATAGCCTATATATTAAAAAGATTCAGTTTGTCTTTTGAGAAACTTTGAGACATACAATTGATTTCCCCCTCTCATATTAATTAGCTACTGATTTATATGTCTACATTTTGCTAGGAGTGTACATAAACACCATTCCCACCACCAAAGGACTGTGACCCATCCCTCCCGCCCACTCCCACCCCCCACTGGCCCAGGAAGCTACATGCCTACCCCTCACCACTGGGTTTTTACTTTGGTGCCCTACTTACAATTTGATCAGGTCCTGATTTTAGTTTCCCTTTCAGATCTTCTTAGTCAGCTTCTGTTGATGAGTGGGATCATCCCATACTCATCTTTATCTTTCTGACTTAGTTCACTTAACATAATTCCTTCTAGCTCTGTCCAAGATGGGTCAGAGAAGGTGGGTTCATTGTTCTTGATAGCTGCATAGTATTCCATTGTGTATATATACCACAGCTTTCTCAGCCACTCATCTGTTGTTGGGCACCTGGGTTGCTTCCAGGTTTTAGCTATTATGAATTGTGATGCTATGAACATAGGAGTACACACCTCTTTTTGGTTGGGTGTTATGGAGTCCTTGGGGTATAACCCCAGGAGAGGAATTATTGGGTCATATGGAAGGTCCATGTCTAGCCTTCTGAGAGTTTTCCAGACTGCTCTCCACAGAGGCTGTACCAATTTACATTCCCACCAGCAATGTAAAAGGGTTCCTCTGTCCCCACATCCTCTGCAGCATTTGTTGCTGCTGTCCTTTTTGATGTATGCCATTCTTACAGGAGTGAGGTGGTATCTTAGTGTTGTCTTGATTTGCATTTATCTGATAATCAGTGACCTAGAGCAGTTTTTCATATGTTTGTTAGCCTTTTGGATCTCCTCTGTGGTGAATGCTTTGTTCATTTCCTCTGCCCATTTTTGGATGGGGTCATTTGCTTTTTTGCGGCTAAGTTTGCTGAGCTCTTTATATATTTTGGTGATTAGTTTCTTGTCTGATGTCTGGCATGTGAAGATCTTCTCCCATTCTGTGAGGGGTCTCTCTGTTTGTTTAATAGTTTCTTTGGATGTACAGAAGCTTTTCAATTTCATGTAGTCCCATTGGTTTGTTTCTGCTTTGGTCTTCCTTGCAATTGGGTTTGATTCATCAAAGATGTCCTTGAGGTGTATGTGGGAAAGTGTTTTACCAATGTTTTCCTCTAAGTATTTGATTGTTTCTGGTCTGACATCTAGGTCTTTGATCCATTTGGAGTTGATTTTTGTTTCTGGTGAGATAAAGTGGTTCAATTTCATTCTTCTGCATGTTTTAACCCAGTTTTCCCAGCACCATTTATTAAAAAGAGCCTCCTTTTCCCATTTAATCCTTTGGGCCCCCTTATCAAAGATTAGATGCCCATAGGTGTTGGGATTTACTTCTGGGCTTTCAATTCTGTTCCACTGGTCTGTATGCCTATTTTTGTTCCAGTACCATGCTGTTTTGATGATGATGGCTTTATAATATAGTTTAAGGTCTGGGAGTGTGATGCCTCCATTTCTGTTTCTTTTCCTTAAGATGGTTTTGGCAATTCTAGGTGTTTTCAGGTTCCAGATAAATAATTGTAGTGTTTGTTCTATTCTCTTAAAGAAGCCTGGTGGAACTTTGATGGGTATTGCATTAAATTTGTATATGGCTCTGGGGAGAATATTCATTTTGATGATATTTATTCTTCCAATCCATGAGCATGGGATATCTTTCCATTTCTTGGTATCAGTTTCTATCTCCTTGAGTAGCGTCTCATAGTTTTCAGTATACAAGTCTTTCACTTCTTTGGTCAACTTTATTCCTAGGTATTTGATTGATTTTGCTGCAACAGTAAATGGGAGTGATTTCTGGATGTCTTCTTCTTCAGATTTAGTGTTTGCATAAAGAAATGCCACTGATTTTTGTACATTGATTTTGTAGCCAGATACCTTGCTATATTGCCTAACAACTTCCAGTAATTTTCTACTGGATTCTTTAGGTCTTTCTATGTATACTATCATATCATCTGCAAATAGTGAGAGCTTGACTTCTTCCCTTCCAATCTGTATCCCTTTGATTTCTTTCTCTTGCCTGATTGCTATGGCAAGAACTTCCAATACTATATTGAAGAGTAACGGTGACAGTGGACAGCCCTGTCTCGTCCCCGATCTGAGGGGGAATGCTTTCAGCTTGTCTCCATTGAGTATGATGTTGGCTGTAGGTTTGCTATATATAGACTCCACTATCTTGAGGAATTTCCCATCTGTTCCCATTTTCTGTAGAGTTTTGAGCATGAATGGGTGTTGGATTTTGTCAAAGGCTTTCTCTGCATCTATTGAGATAATCATGTGGTTTTTGGCTTTGCTTTTATTGATGTGATGAATGACATTGATTGATTTACGGATGTTGAACCAGCCTTGCATTCCTGGGATGAATCCCACTTGGTCATGATGAACAATCTTTTTGATGTGTTGCTGTATCCGGTTGGCCAAGATCTTGTTTAATATTTTGGCATCTATGTTCATCAGAGATATTGGTCTGTAGTTTTCCTTTTTGTTCTGTCCCTATCAGCTTTTGGTATCAGGGTGATGTTGGCTTCATAAAAGGTGGAAGGGAGTATTCCTGTTTCTTCAATCTTATGGAATAGCTTAAGAAGTATGGGTATTAACTGTTTCCTGAAAGTTTTGTAGAATTCATTTGTGAAGCCATCTGGTCTAGGACTTTTGTTGTTGGGGAGATTCTTAATAACGGTTTCAATGTCTTTGTCTGTGATTGGTGCATTTAGATTTTGTAGTTCTTCTTGGTTCAGTTTTGGAAGTGCATAGGTTTCTAGGAATTGTTCCATTTCTTCCAGATTCTCTAGCTTGGTGGCATATAGTTCTTTATAGAAGTTTCGCAGAATTCTCTGGATTTCTGTGGTGTCAGTTGTGATATCTCCTGCATCGTTTACAATTCTATTAATTTGAGTCTTCTCTCTTTTTTGTTTGGTGAGTCTGGCTAGGGGTTTGTCAATTTTGTTTAATCTTTCAAAGAACCAACATTTGGCTTCATTGATCTTTTGTATGGTTCTTTTATTTTCGATGTTGTTTATTTCTGCTCTAACTTTAGTGATTTTTGTCCTTCTGGTTGCTTTAGGGTTCCTTTGTTCCTCTTCCTCTAAGTCCTTGAGGTGTGTAGTAAGGTCGTTCATTTGGGCTTCTTCTTGGTGTTTAATATGTGATTGTATGGCTATAAGTCCCTCTCAGTACTGCTTTCGCTGTGTCCCAAATATTTTGATAGGTTGTGTCTTCATTTTCATTAGTTTCCAGGAACATTTGAATTTCCTGTTTGAGTGAGTCTCTGACCCAGTGGTTCTTAAGGAGCATGTTGTTTAGTTTCCAAATTCTATGTCTTTTAATAATTTCCCGTTTGTTGTTAAAAGTTAGTTTTACTCCACTGTGGTCTGAGAAGATACTTGGGATGATTTCAATGCTCTTGAATTTATTGATGCTGTCTTTGTGGCCTAACATGTGGTCTATCCTTGAGTATGTGTTGTGTGGATTTGAAAAGAAGGTGTATTCCAGTTTTTTGGGGTGGGGGAGTCTGAAAATGTCCAAAAGGTCTAGTCTGTCAATCTCTTCATTCAATTCTCTGTATCTTTATTGGTTCTCTGCTTTGTTGATCTGTCTAAGTGTGAGAGTGGGGTATTGAAGTCTCCCACTATTATTGTATTACTATTGATGTATTTCTGAAATTCTTTCAGTAGGTGTTTAATGTATTTAGATGGTCCCTCGTTGGGTGCATAGATGTTAATAATTGTTAAGTCTTCTTCGCTGATTGATCCTCTAATCATTATGTAATGTCCTTGCCTATCTTTTATTACTTTATTTAATTTAAAATCTATCGTGTCTGAGATGAGAATGGCTGTTCCTGCCCTTTTTTTGTGGACCGTTAGCCTGTATGATAGTTTTCCATCCTTTCACTTTAAGTCTGTGTTTATCTTGTTGTGACAGATGGGATTCTTGCAAGCAGCAAATGGTTGGGTTATGTTTTCTGATCCATCCCCCCACCCTGTGCCTTTTGATGGGTGAGTTTAAGCCATTGACATTTATTGATATTATGGATTTAATGTATTGTAGTGCCATTGTTCTAAAAAACAATTTGTTTACTCTGATATATTACAAGTATTATAGTGATGTTCTTGTTTATAAGAGGTCTTTTAGTACCTCTTTCAGGGCCGGCTTGGTGATAGTTGCCTCCTTTAACTGTTGTTTGTCTAAGAAGGTTTTGATCCCTCCATCTAGCTTGAATGAAAGTCTAGCAGGATATATTATCCTTGGTTGAAACCCTTTTTCATTCAGGGCTCGATAGATATCTTGCCACTCCCTTCTGGCTTTTAGAGTTTGAGTTGAAAAATCTGCAGAAAGTCTTATGGGTTTTCCCCTGTATGTGACGTTTTGTTTCTCTCTTGCAGCCTTTAGGATCCTTTCTTTATCCTTACTTCTTCTCATTGTGACTATGATGTGTCTTGGTGTTTTCAGGTCTGGGTTGATTCTGTTTGGTACTCTCTGGGCCTCTTGCACCTTGATATCCTTTCTGTTATTCAGGTCTGGGAAATTTTCTTGTATTATTTCCTCTAGAATGTTTGCTTCCCCTTCCTCTCTTTCTTCATCTGGCAGGCCAATTATACGAATGTTACTTCTTTTGAGATCATCCCATATGTCTCTGTTGTTGTTTTCAGTGTCTCTCAATCTCTTTTTAAGCTCTTTCACCTCTTTCTTAGTTTTCTCTAACTCATCCTCTGTCTGACTAATTCTGTTTTCTGCTTCTGTTAGTCTGCTTTCCCTTGCCTCAGCTTCTTTCTTCATTACAGCTATTTCAGCTTTCAGTTCTCTAATTGTCTCAAGATAATCAGTATTTTCCTTGGGTGTCTCAACTGTTGTTTCCCTAATACTGCCATTCCTTTCCTCCAATGTTGTTTTCATTTCTGTGATTAATAAGTTTATCATTGCTTGCATACTTTTCTTATCTATGGTTACTTCTGACTGATTTGTGGTTTCTTCTGGGCTCTTGTCTTCATTCATTGGGGTAGCAGTTTTATTTGTTTTTAATCTACCCATTTTTTTTTATGTGTTTCTCTCTCTCTCTTTTTTTTTTTAATGCTCTGTTGTTCCTCAGTTGTTGTGTTTTGAGCACAAGTAACACTGTACTAAATACCTTTATGACAATTGCACTCACCAACCTCCGGAATTACAGTAGCAACTGAAGTAAGTATTGAAGGAGTTTAATCGTTACCAGTTAGCCAAAAAATTTCTCCAGTCCGTGAAAAAATAGTAACCAAATCCCAGTGAAGAAAGAGAAAAGAAAGAGAGGATAGCAAGAATAGACAGTTATGCAAATCTACTATCCAGTGTATATTCTAGGGGTAACAAGAGTGTAAAGGGAACTAGAGCAGAGATACACACATAGAAAGTCCACTCTGGGTCAGATTTCTTCCCCAAAGTAATTCACAAATTCAGAAAGGCAAAGAAGAAAGAAGTGTATGACAAGATTAAAAAAAAAAAAAAAAAAAGAGCTAGAGAGAGATAAGAGGGAAAAAAGGGAGAAGATAAGAAGAAGGGTTGTAATTAAATAGCAGTGCCAGGAACTTCCAAAATGTGTATCAGTGAGTTTGAAAAAAAACAAAACAAAACAAAAAAAAAACCCTGTTTGGTGGTATGGGGTATCCTGCTAGTAGCTGGTCCCAGGCACTGCTTATGGTGGGGGGGGGGGTGGCGGGAAGGATGTATGCTTGAAAATTAAAAGGAAGAAAAAAGAATTTTTTTCCCCCTATTCTAATTCTTAACCCAAATTAAGTTATAGCCACCTCCTTGGTGTCACCGCTATGGCCCCTTATTGGCTGGCCTGCTAAAGGCAGAAACTCCTATTGTTTACACGAGATGTGTCCGGAGCTCAAAGGCTAGCCGCTTCTCAGTCCGCCATCTTCCGGGAAACCCCCCCCTCCAGACTTTTTTAAAGGATTTCTCAAAAATGAAAACTAGCTCCAAATCCTTTGATCCAATGAGAGCTATACTCAAGAAGTCTTTGGATCTGCTCTCAGGGTCGCGGTGGACCGTAGAGACTCTCAAGAGAAAGCCCCCGAGCTAAAGTGCTCTCTCCGGGTCCTCTGCCCGCCGTGCTCTGCAACCGGCGGAGGAGCCGCCTTCCTGGGCGGGCGGAGGACAATGCCCGGCGCACTCTCCTTGCCCGGCACCCTGGGAATTCTGGAGCCCCGCTAGTCCGTGTCACCTTTACTCTAATTCTTAACCCAAATTAAATTGTACTCACTTTTTGGTGTCACCCCTTATTAACTGGCCTGCTAAAGGCAGAAAATCCTACCGTTGCCGACCATGCGGTCAGAGCGCTCGCTGTCAGCGACTTCTCAGTCCGCCATCTTCCTCTCCCTCCTCAGGTATATATTTTGCCCTAGTTTATGGATACGTGTGAACATATGCTCTATCTCAGGGGACCAGGTCTATATCTAGGTTTTGGGACTTTGTTAGAAAGTGAACCACCTGGAATGGAATTAGAGAATACTATGAAAGGAAAGGTCTCACCTGAGTGATGAAGCTGAAGGGTTGTTATTCCACACCTGAAGTCTCTGGACATAGTCTGAGCTGAAGCATGCTGAGGTGACACTCATTGTGTTGATTAGGTTGGGATCGGCAGATGCAATATTTTTTTATATGAATTGAGAGAAACATGCAGGAAAATGCACCACAACCTAAAGTTTCAGGACTGGGGGAAATATAGGCTCTATAGTGGAAATGTGATGTTTCTGCTGTCTTAGGGTTCAAGAAGACAATAGATAGTTATTGTTATCATCACATTATTTGGTAATTGGGTTAACTTTGAAAAGTCCCTTTGTTCAGATTTGCTGTATAGTACCCAACATCTTATATTTAGCTGTGCCACTGATTGCTTCTATTCTACTTAGTCTAGGCATTTGAGAGAGTGAACATATCAAAGACTCAGTCTATGTATTAAAAAGACTCAGTCTGTGCTTTAAAAAGTTCGAGACATACAATCAATTTTTCCCCTCATATTAATTAAATAGTGATTTATATGACTACAATTTAATAGAACTGTACATAAACACCATTCCCACCACCAAAACATTGTCCCATCCCACCCACCCACCCCACTCCCACCCCTGCCCCCACCCTGGGAAGCCAAATGTCCACCCTCACCCTCTCCATAGGGCTTTTACTTTGGTGCTGTATTCTAGATTTAGTCAAATCCTGCTTTTAGTTTCCCTTTTTGTTCTTCTTTCTCAACTTCTGTTGATGAGTGGGATCATCCCATACTCAACTTTATCTTTCTGACTTAGCTCACTTAACATACTTCCTTCTAGCTCCATCCAAGATGGGTGAGAGAAGGTGGGTTCATTGTTCTTAATAGCTGCAGAGTATTCCATTGTGTATATATACCATAGCTTTCTCAGCCACTCATCTGTTGTTGAGCACCTGGGTTGCTTCTAGGTTTTAGCTCTTATGAATTATGCTGCAATGGACATAGATGTACACATATCTTTTTGGTTGGGAATTATAGAATCCATGTCTAGTTTTGATTGATTCTCTAATCATTATGTAATGGCCTTGCCTATCTTTTATTACTTTAATTTAAAGTCTATTGTGTTATAGATAATAATGTCTGTTCCTGCCCTTTTTTGTGGTCCATTAGCCTGTATGATAGTTTTCCATCCTTTCACTTTAAGTCTGTGTGTGGGACTATGTGGAAGCTTGGTAGAGCTTAGGGGAGCTCTCCCATCCTTGGATGGAGGTCTGGAAATTCACTCCACTTGTTGGCCTCTCCTGTATAGGGATGAGCTAAGAGGGAAAAGTCTCCCAGACTCACTTTCTCCTTGTTAGTCTCTCAATCTCACAGAAAGCCTACAAGCCTCTCACACTTAGTTCTCCCTGCTAGCATGCCAAATGGCTGCCTGCTTGAGGGTTCACTCAAAGTTCATGATAGTCATTAAAAGTTCACATATCCACTATAACTTCACCTTCTGATCATATAGGAGAACACATTCTATCATACACCCCTGCCAGTACCCAGCAGTGAGACCCCATATTCTATTTTCTTGTGTCCTTTGATATCTGTGATTTACATTAAGCTATGTTTTTCTTCTTCTCTACCTCACCTTACTGGTTAACCCCTATGCTTCTCTCAAATACCTTTGTATAATTAACTTTCCCACATCATGGAAACTAATTGTCTTGACCTTTATGTATCTCATCAATTCTTATCATACCCACCCCCTACCATGGGGGAAAGCTGACCTTTAAGAAACCTGTAATTTCTGACATATGTGAAAAATGTTCTTTGTTTAACTCAGTATAAATGCCTGTACCCATCTTCAAATAAACACATGTTCGTACCAAAATATCACCCAATGTGTCTTTCTAATTCAAGCAGCCACTAGAGCTGGTGAGGGAGGGTTGGAGGATTACCCTCCCCCCGGTTGTAGCCACTCCACGTAAGCACCAGCATCTATGTCTATCTTGTTGAGTGAGATGGGATTCTTGCAAGCAGCATATGGTTGGGTTATGTTTTCTGATCCATCCTCCCACTCTGTGCCTTTTGATGGGTGAGTTTAAGCCATTGACATTTACTGATATAATGGATTTAATGTATTGTAGTGCCATTATTCAACAATTCTTTTATTTGTTCTGATATATGGCAAGTATTATGGTGATGTTCTTGTTTATAAGAGGTCCTTTAGAACCTCTTTTGGGTCAGGCTTGGTTATGGTAGCCTCCTTTAACTGTTGTCTATCTGAGAAGGTTTTAATCTCTCCATCTAATTTGAATGAAAGTCTAGCAGGATATATTATTCTTGGTTGAAACCTTTTCTCATGCAGGGCTCAATAGATATCTTGCCATTCTCTTCTGTCTTTTAGAGTTTGAGTGGAGAAGTCAGCTAATAGTCTTATGGGTTTTCCCCTGTATGTGACTTTTTGTTTCTCTCTTGTAGCCTTTAGGATCCTTTCTTTATCCTTACTTTTTCTCATTGTAACTATGATGTGTCTTGGTGTCTTCAGGTCTGGGTTGATTCTGTTTGGGACTCTCTGGGCCTCTTGAATCTTAATGTCCTTTCTGCTGTTCAGGTCTAGGAAGTTTTCTTCTATAATTTCCTCTAGAATGTTTATTTCCCCTTCCTCTCTTTCTTCCTCTGGCAGGCCAATGATATGAATGTTACTTCTTTTGAGATCATCCCATATGTTTCTGTTGTTGTTTTCAGTATCTCTCAATCTCTTTTTGAGCTCTTTTACCACTTTCTTAGTTTTCTCTAGCTCATACTCTGTCTGGCTAATTCTGTTTTCTCCTTTTGTTAGTCTGCTTTCCCTTCCCTCAGCTTCTTTCTTCAGTTCAATCATAGTATTAGCTCATTCTGCTAATTGAGCTTTTAGTTCAGTTATTTCAGCTTTCAGTTGTCTAATTACCTCGAGGTAGTGAGTATTTTCCTTGTGGGTCTCATCTGTTATTTCCCTAATTCTGCTAGCCCTTTCCTCCATAGTTGTCTTCATTACTGTGATTATTAGGTTTACTATTGCTTCCATAAGTTTCTTATCTATGGTTACTTCTGACTGATTTGTAATTTCTTCTGGGCTCCTGTCTTCATTCATTGTAGTAGCAGTTTTATTTTCTCTTGTTTTAACCATCTTTTTATTGATGTGTTTTATATTTTTATGATATGTTGTTCTTCACTTGTTGTGTTCTTAGTACAAGCCATGCTATCCTAAATACTTTTATGACAAATGCAGTTACCAACTTCAGAAATTACAATAGTAACTGAAGCAAGGATTGAAGCAGTTTAACCAATACCAGTTAGCCAAACAACATCTCCAGTTCAAGAAAAAAATAGCAACCAAATCCAAATGAAAAAGAAAGAGAAAGGAAAAAATTGAAAGCAAGAATAGACAGTTGTGCATATCTACTGTCCACTATAAATTCTAGGGGTAGCAAGAGGATAAAGGGAAGTAGAAGAGACACACACAGAAAAAGTCCACTCTGAGTCAGATTTCTTCCCCCAAATAATTCACAAACGAGTATCAGTGAATTCAGAAAACAGAAGAAGCAGGAAGGAAGAAAAGAAGACAAGAATGAAAAGAAAAAAAAAGAAAAAAAGAAAAAAAGTGCAGTGAAAGGAAAGATTTTTTTTTCTCTTAATTAGCTAGGATGAGGGAGAAGGGGGAGAGTGGATAGAGTTGTTATGTAGAGTGAAACAAGTTCCTCTCACAATGGATAGGACCCTCAGTCACCTGGCAATGGAAAATACACTAAAAATTAATTTCGGTCAACCTGACGGAGGGGGGAAGGAACACGCATATAAATAACAGTAATAATAAAATAGAACAGAGTAAAAAACCCTGTCAGTCTGAAGCTTGGATGGCTCCTGACTGTCTCAGGCAGCCTGAGTAAAGACAGCCAATTGTTAAAAAAAAAAAAAAAGAAAGAAAGAAACCCTCCAGGTATTCTTTCCCAGGCAAGGGTGAGGCTCTTATTGGTCAGATATTTTTTCACTCAGATTAAGCTTGAGCCACTTAGAAAGAAAAAAATAAGAGATAAGGGAATCAGAAAGGAAAAGGATTGGAATCACACCCCTGGTGAGCCAGGAATCTTGGTACAGAAAAAAGCTCAATGGGGAGCCTGCTAGTAGCAGCTCTCTAGCCCCTGGGGTCTGGTTATGGGGTGGAGGGGTGGGGTGCACTTCAGAAATAATCAAATATTTCCTTTCTTTTTTCTCTGTTTTCTAACCCAAATTGAGTTATAGTCACCTCCTTGGTGTCACACTTAGGACCTCTACTGATGGCCCTGTATCCTACCCTAGCCAATGGTTGTTTTTGGAGCTCACGCCAGCAGCTGCCTCTAAGTCACCATCTTCCTTGTTGAGTAATTTTAAAGCCAATATATTCAGAGGTGTCCTGATAGACACAAGATGTGGGAATTTTGCAGAAGTTTGTCTGGTATGTGTGTGTATAATATTGAAAACTATATATTTTTTGTTTGTTTGTTTTTGCCTTCAAGGTTATCCTAGAGCTCAGTGCTACCACTGCAAATCCAGTGTTCTTGGCCACTTTTTTCCCCCTTTTATTTCCCTTGTTGTTTTATTGTTGTTGTAGTTATTATGTTGTTGTTATTGATGTCTTTATTGTTGGATAGGGCAGAGAGAGATGGAGAGAGGAGAGGAAGACAGAGAGGGGGAGAGAAAGACAGACACCTGCAGACCTGTTTCACTGGTTGTGAAGCGACTCCTCTGCAGGTTGGGACTTTCATGCGGAGGCTCTGAGGCCAGAGGCTTAATCCTCTGCACCACCATAAACCTAAGCTGAGCAGTGCTCTGGACTCTCTCTCTCGTAATAAAAATACATAAAGTATATTAAAACATCCAAATGTGCAAGTAAACTGGGGTTGGGGAGGAGTCCCCTGACTAAGATGACATGTACAATTCCCCTGGAGGTTAGTACAAGTCTCAGGTTGGGGGAGAGTTCATCTAATGTGGAAATGGCTTCTAAGATATCTCTGATGCAAGGAGGATGGAGGACCCAGAGAGCTAGGTGGCTATTTGGAAAATGTCACATTAACAGTGGGGCTTTGGATATCGTGAGGGAACTGGTGTCTAGTTTCAGAAGAGCCTATGGGAGCAGAAATTGGAAAAGTCCCCTTGCTTTAATATTGCATGTTGTGCAGCATTTAAAAAGACTTTCGAGATCATCTAAATCTATACCATTAGTTTAAGGATCAGGAAACTGAGAGAAAGTTTAAAATTTGGCATAGAATCCAGAGCTACTGGTAGATTTTACTTTGTAATGCAGAATTTGGATTAAAGGAATAGAGTTTTGATAAAGTCCTTGTATATAGCAGGGGTAGATAACATAATAGTTATGCAAAGAGATGCTCATGACTGAGGCTCTAAAGTCCTAGATTCAGTTCCTGGCACCACCATAAGTCAGAGTTGATAAGTGCTGTGCACCTCATTAAGACCAACAAATATTCCCCCAACTAAAGCCTATGGGAAAAACAGATAAACTCAAAGAATTTAACATTTGGAATCCTGTATATGGGAATTCAAAAGGAGAAACCTTTTCTAGAGAACAAAAGACCATCAGAAAGGAAGAGTAACTAGTGGTTTAAACTCCTTTTATTCAAAGTCCTACTGATGGGTGACTCTTAAAAGCAGGCAGAACTTCTGGAAGATCTAGTCACAGGTGGGTGCATCACCAGGCCTTCCATAAGTCCATTGAATGAGGAGATGACTGAGGTAGTGTGATGCTGAATTTGAGAGCCATGCAAACAGTACACGAGAGACTGCAACTGAAAATATTGTTCAGAGCTGTCAGAGATGAGCATGGCAGCTATTAGTAATGATGAAGATATCTTCTTGGCTTCATCTTGGATGGAACTTGAAAAACTAACATTAAATGATATAAGCCAAAGAGATAAGAGCAAATACTAGATTATCACACACACACACACACACGCACACGCACACGCACGCACACACACACACGGAACTAAATAAACAAGGACATAGTGGCCAGATGGTGATGCACCTGGTAAAGTGCACACATTACAGTGTGTGAAGATCCAGGGCTAAGTCCCTGATCCTCATGTGGAGGGGGAAGTTGCCAGGATAGTGAAACAGTGCTTTATCTCTCTCTCTCCCCCTTCTCTCTCAATTTCTTTCTGTCTCTATACAAAAATAAATAAAATGGAAAGAGAGAGAGAGAGAGAAAGGAAAAACACTAAGTGAAGCTTGGATTGGGTATGATGTATTCTTCCAAAACAAGGTAGTCTGAGAAAGTAGGGGAGGAAGGAGGTGGAGAAGACACTGGGGTCACAGGATCTCAGGTGGGAGTGTTTCGGAGACATCTATCATGCTGAGGCACCAGGCTCTGGAGCCAAGATCCAACTGTGAATGTGACAGACAGACAGAACCCCTGAACTGACGATGCCTATCATATTTAGAAAAAGCAAACATTGGACAGGGGGAGATCGCTGAATGTTTATGCAAAGAAACTCTCATGCCTGAGGCTCCAAGGCCCCAGGTTCAATCCTCTGCATCACCATAAGCCAGAGTTGAGCAGTGCTCTGGTGAAAGAAAAAAAAAAAAAAGATGAAAGAAAGAAAGAAAGATCAAACATACAGCTAAAGACATGCATGAAAGTGAGTTAAAATGTATTATGAAAAAATACATAATACAGCAATACATAGGGAGGGAATCCTTAAAGATGGTGTGGGAAGGTCTAGCAGATAGAAGGGTGTTTAAGTTGATGAGAGAGACTCATTCATTTGGACAGAAATGAAACCACAATGAGGTCACAGGAAATAGCAAATAAAGTAGAACCTGGGAAGGAAATATTTTAGTGTGTTTTAGAAATTATACAAAGATGATACTACAGCATAATTTGCAAGCTACTGTGGCTTCCATTTTGCTTGTGCTTTCTCTGTTTCTGGGATCACTTGCTTTTGGGCAAGTCAGTTGCTATCTTGTAGACAACCTGATTAAGTGACTCACATGGCAGCCAGAAGTCACCCTTTTCCAGACACAGGAATAAGCTTGGGAATGGATCTTATCCAACCAAGCCATCAGATCCATGCAGCTATAGCCAACAGCTTCCCTGAGCCCTCAGAAGGGTTCTGGAATGGAAACGCCTTGCTAAAGCACTTCTAGATTCCTGAACTTAATTTTTGTGAGATAAGAAACTATTTTAAACTGCTAAAATTGAGGTCATTTGTTATATAATACTAGCTCATAATTTGGTCAGGAATTTGATTTTATCTAATTTATCTCTAGCCAAAAGCAGAAGAAGGGGGGAATCTTGGCAACTTCAAGCGGACTGAAGGCTAGAGAAGTAATCCCTTGAGTTATCCATTTTGTGACTATCTGTTGGACCCCACCCTCATAGACAGTGGTGTATTCATTCTCCATTTGTTTAGAATCTAAGTACCCATAGAATGAAGATGTCATTCCTTTGGAAGTCACCCTGAAAACAAAGTTTGCACTACATTTAGAGCTTTGATCAAATAGTATTAACTTCTTTGGGTTCCAACCTGTGGAGAGACTACTTGGTAATATTAGTATAGTGGTACTCTTACTCAGTTCAATTAAATAGCTGTAGAGTAACATCAAGAAACAATTTTGTGTCCAGTCTTGTGAGGCAGGGGCTACACCCAGAATTGTATTGCCTGTCTTCTGGGTACTCAAGAGTCAAGGGTATAGCTGGGGTGCCTAAAACTCTGCCCAAACTGGCATGTCTCTTGACCTGAAAGCACTTTGTATCTTGCTGATGACCGAGAGTTGGAACAAATGATTAGAGACAAAGACTTTATCTAGATATTTTTCCCTGACTTTGATTCCCTACAGGTTCAAGTCCTATGTATCAGTATGACAACCTATGCAGAAATTAGAGCTTTTTTGATGAGAAGATTTAGGGGCCTCACAATTGGTAAGCCTTTCTTGTAAAAAGATGGGTTCTGAAGGGCTAGTCTGAAGCTTGCAGCCTTTAGGAAAAACTGGGGCCTTATCTAAGGCCAGCGATGTTCTTAGTCCATTTACTGCTTCATCCAAGGCACAGAAACTTTGGGTCCATTGTAACATTCAATCACTATATCATATTATAATATATTTAGGACATGGAGGATTGAGGGACAAGCTTTTCCTAAGTTATATATTTTGTTACCAGTTATTGCTGGGATTTGGTGCCTGAATGATGAATCTACCACTTTGCTTCCAGTGGCCATTTTTATTATTTATTTACTTATTTATTTGTTTATTTATATTTTGATAGGACAGAGAGAATTTGAAAGCTGAGGGCAAGACAAGGAGAGAAAAACAGAGACACTGGCACTTTTAGCACTGCTTCACCAGTTGTGAAACTTCTCTGCAGTGGGGACCTGTGCCCTTAAGCACACTGATGTGTGCAGTGAACTGGGTGTGCCACTGCCTGTCCCCCCAAAGATCTATTCTCTCTCTTCCCCTTCCTCTTCCTCATTATCCTCCTCCTCTTCTCCCTCTTTTCTTTTCCTCCTCCTTTTTTTTGGGGGGGGGCATCCCTGGAATCTGGAACATCACTATTTTGGGCTGATGGTTTGGGAGAGAGGTAGAGGGGGAGAGAGAAAGAGAGACAGAGAAATATGGAGATAGATAGATAGATAGATAGTTAGATAGATAGATAGATAGATAGATAGATAGATAGATAGATAGAGAGAGCACATCACCTTTAGTACCCTTGTACTCTTGAGTGGGATGGTGTTCTAGTGGTTTAAGCCTGGGTGGCAAGCATGTCAGAGCAGGCACCCTCCCAGGCGAGCTATCCCCATCCCTCATTTTCCTCCTAATTTCATATTCCTATAAAAATCAAAACGTCATAGTTTAAAACCAAAGGGACCTGCCTCAAGTATCTGCCTGTAGCACAGCATATCTGTCTCTTAATGGTCTAAAGATCCCTATGCAGCTTCTTCAGAGAAAGAGAGAGTATACATTGCCCTTTGACTCCCTCCCTGTGCTCTCTAGGGGAAGCAAAGACCATTACTTAACAGTGGCAGGAAGACATCAGACTGTCAGAAGTTTTTTTTCCTCTAGTCTCCTAAAACTCTGGTACCCTGTGAACTCATACTAATAGAAGACAAGGCCCAAGAGGTGCACTGCTGGTGGTACATATTTCAAGGTGCCTTTGAGGTTTGGGGAGCTCATTTCAGAGCGGGCTTAATAAGCTGGCCCATTATTTTCTGGAGAAGGTGGTCAGCTGGATGCACCCAGGTGGAACTGATTGGCTAAATTGCCAGTGGCCGCAGAACATTCCAGCAACAGTCTGGTGTCAGGAGGACAGAAACAGCTGTATCCAAGCTGCACTGAAATCTGTCTCTAATTATACTCACCCAATAAAAGTGGGGTTATTTACCATTGGAAAGGGCTTCCTGATGTCACTTACATCTTTCATCCTTCCAAATGATTTTGCCAGGTCTTTTTTTTTTTCCCCCTATGTTTTAGGTGCCAAATGTTAATGGGACACACTTCCAGAGTGTGCTAAGGGGATGTCTATTTCTTGAGACCGAGAGTGGGTTCATTCACTAGGACATAGCTGTATCTGTGTGGTTGCCCTCAGAAGATAAACCAGCCAATGTTCTTCATTTATCTGGTGGCAACTGGCCAGGTTAACTGTTCATTACTGAGTTAGTCCAAGTGCTGGCTATTGGACACAGGCCTCCACGGTTTCACTGTGGATAATGTACTACTCTATTAGCACTGAGGATGGCATTTACAGGTCAATAAAGGCCTCATAAAGGGCTTGATATTCTGGTGTTAGCTAGCATGGAGCACAGTGTTGTTGGCCATTAGACGGGTTGGGTCTGCACTTGAATGGAGTGCACATGCAAAGTCCTGCCAGTGTTCCATTCCTAAACAGAAATGTTACTGTGATACATGAGATTTTTGCTGTTTCCTGAAGACCTCGGTCTCAGTCTAACAGTCTGATTGTACTTTGAAAAATGTCATATAACAGTTTCTGGATAACAGTGCTGTGACTACAGTTAGTTTTCAAGCCAGATAGATTTTGCTTTCTATATGATGTAAGCATGGGATATTGCTGAGGCCTGGTTTCAGTTATGTCCCAAATGCATGATATGTATAGGTGCACTTTATGCCTGCATAGCCAATTCTCTCTGGGCCAGTGTTTTCACTTAATAGAGAATCACAGAGACAGACAAAGAGAAAGACATAACAGCACAGGAACATCCTCAGTGCTGTGGTGGTGCTCCCATATGGTGCCAGGGCTCAAATTGAGTCACAAGCAAAACAAGGCACATTCCATACACAGTGAGTTTAATCCCACTAGCTCGGGGAGTGAATGCCTTTTCCCATCTCGTGGCTCCAAGGACAATAGGATCTTGTGTTTTATAGTATTTGGGAATGCAAAGTCCAGGCATTACTCTTCTGTGAAGTCTACCTTGACCCTACCTCCCACCTCTGGTAAAACAGAGCAGTAGTACAGCTGCACAAAGAATGGGATGATGGGATCTTATGCCTTGTCCTCTTTGCATTTCTTATTCATTTCTTCATTTCTCAGTAGGACATATACATGGTAAGAGTCAGGGTAGTTTAGGGCTTGCTTAGTGAACAAAAAAATCCAGAATCTCAGTAAGTATTCATAGCAAGGGGTTATTTTGTTGCATGTGCTTCCTACCTATCATAAAATGGCCATGGATTATTTTTGTATCATCATTGGAAGACTTAGTATGAGTTCTTGTCTCCCATTTGAAATACAGCTGGTTACTGTGTGAGACATAAAAGAGAGTCTTAGATTCCTCTTAATCCTAATGTCCCTTATAGATTCTAGAACTAGTCCTTGTAGCTAATAACAGAAACTTATGCAAACACAGAAAAGCCAGGAAATGAAAGACCACTCTGTGCATGTAGGGTGGAAAGCCAGAACTATTAGTGTTTGGTAAATAGCACAAACCATGATCAATTATTCTCTGTAGAAAAAACATCATGATTATCCCTTAGACTGATGGGGGCATATTTATAGATGTATCAAAACAGAAAAATACATTTTCTCAGAAATTAAAAAAGAGCGCAGAAGCCCCCCCATCAATATCATAGGGAACTTGTAAAGGAAACAGGAATCCTGGAGGTAGCTTCATCGATATACATCCCACATGATGGGATTTCGCTGAATTTGACCCTGAACAAACAGACTTTCTTCGTGATATTTATTAATGAGAGTGTTGGGACATGAATGTAATTAGCATAGGTTGATGCTAATCTAATGTCAAGAGCATATAACAAGTACAGTCAAGCTCACAAAGGATTATGGGTATAAGAGTCTATTTAAACAGGCATGTGGCAGTAGTTTGGCCCTCTTTTGGGTGGCTCTTCACCCCTTCAGCTCTGTTCTTGCTGCTTTTCACCCTCCCTAGCCTCACCATACCACTTTACCTAGGAGCTGAACATGTGTGTCTGAACACAGGTGACTAAGTTTAAAGACTCATGGCTCCCTGCCAACATGACCAGCCAATCTGTCCCCCCTTGCCTATTTTGCTGCCATGGTTTTTATGAACCTAAATAAACCTGTGATGTAATAAACTACCACTTGTTAAACCTCTAGATAAGATTAATTTTTTTTCAATTACCATACCAGAATATGCATTACATCAAAGCATAGAACAAGGCACATCAATGTATTTTTCAAGGGCTCATACGTAAAGGTAGTTAATGTCAGGGTACATACTTCAGGGCGGTCAGTGTCAGGGCATATACAGCAGGGTGGTTAATGTCTGACTGTCTAGAGCATTGCTCCTCAATGTCACTCACCACATACAGTTTGGTGCTACATCAAGTATTGTGTCTCAGCTTAGGTCACCTTTGTATTTTCTAGAATCTGAGGGGGGCACTGGCTTTCATGTCAAAGTATGCAAAATTAAGGCTGTTGCCTCTGAGGTTAACTCCTGACCTCCACTAGACACCCTTACATCAGAGAACAAGAGCTGTAATAGAAGGGAACTGTAAGCTGCTGCACATAGCTAGGTGTCATGGCTTCTAATGATTAACAAAGGAAAGAGAACAGTAGAACACAACAATGCAGGCATATATCAGTAAGTAACAGACACAAATCAGGAGTCTCCAGCACTTTCTTTCTTTTAAACATTTTTTTTATATTTATTTATTTATTTTCCCTTTTGTTGCCCTTGTTTTTTAATTGTTGTTGTAGTTATTATTGTTGTTGTTATTGATGACATCATTGTTAGAAAGGACAGAGAGAAATGGAAGGGGGAAGACAGAAAGGAGGAAAGAAAGATAAACATCTGCACATCTGCTTCACCGCTTGTGAAGCAACTCCCCTGCAGGTGGGGAGCTGCCCCTTGTGCTTGGTGCCACCTGCACTTAACCAACTGAGTTACTGCCCGACTCCTCTTAGCACTTTCTTAAAAGCAAGTGTCTAAAGATCAAACTATTTATTCCTTTCTTAGCACTGATATAAACTAATATTCCTCTCCTAATAATAGGCAATAACAGATGCAACCTAGAAGCCCTTAATAACAATGGATGCAGAGGATTTAAAAAATATTTATTTTATTATTGGATAGAGATAGAGAAATTGAGAGAGAAGGGGGAGATAGAGAGGAAGAAAGACAGAGAGACACCTGCAGACCTTCTTCACCGCCTGTGAAGTGATTCCCCTAAAGGTGGGGAGCCGGGGCTTGAACCGGGATCTTAACCGGTCCTTGTGCTTTGCGCCACATGCGCTTAACCCACTGTGCTACCACCCGACTCCTGCAGAGGATTTTTTTAACAATAATTTTTATCTCTTCTAACTCCAATACACAAGAAGGAGAGGTTTGGCCATTAGCTATATAGCAGTGTCATTATCTTTTATTTTTTTCCACTTGCAATTTTTGCTCATTTTATTATTATTATTATTATTTATTTTATTTTATTTTTTTATTTTTTTATTTTTTATTTAAGAAAGGATTAGTGAACAAAAGCATAAGGTAGGAGGGGTACAACTCAACACAATTCCCAACACCCAATCCCCATAACCCACCCCCTCCCCTGATAGCTTTCCCATTCTCTATCCCTCTGGGAGCATGGACCCAGGGTCGTTGAGGGTTGCAGAAGGTAGAAGGTCTGGCTTCTGTAATTGCTTCCCCGCTGAACATGGGCGTTGACTGGTCGGTCCATACCCCCAGTCTGCCTCTCTCTTTCCCTAGTAGGGTGTGACTCTGGGGAAGCTGAGCTCCAGGACACATTGGTGGGGTCTTCAATCCAGGGAAGCCTAGCCAGCATCCTGGTGGCATCTGGAACCTGGTGATTGAAAAGAGAGTTAACATATGAAGCCAAACAATTTGTTGAGCAATCATGGATCCCAAGCTTGGAATAGTGGAGAGGAAGTGTTAGGGAGGTACTCACTGCAAACTCTAGTGTAGTCCTGCTTTCAGGTATATATTTTGCAGTAGTTTATGGATACGTGTGCACATAAGCTCTCTCTCACAGAAACTGGTGTATATCTAGGTTATGGGACTTTGTTAGAAAGTGAACTACCTGAGATGAAATTAGAGTGTACTATTAAAGGAAAGGTCTCACCCGAGTAATGAAGCTGAAGGGTTGTCATTCCACACGTGAAGTCTCTGGATACATTCTGAGGTGAAGCATGTTGAGGTAGCAATCGTTGCTTTGGTTAGGTTGTGATCGGCAGATGCAATGTTATTTGGTTTGGATTGGGAGATGCATATGGGAAAGTGGGCCCTATCCAAGGGTTCCAGGACTGGGGGAAGTAGGGGCTCTATAGTGAAGATGTGAGGTTCCTGCTGTCTTAGGGTTCAAAAAGACACTCAATAGTTAATATTATCATCACATTATTTGTTAATTGGGTTAACTTTGAAAAGTCCCTTTGTTATGGTTTGCTGGACAGTACCCAGTATCTTGTATATAGCTGTGCTATTGGAAGCTTCTAATCTACTTGGTCTAGGCTTTTGAGAGAGTCTACATATCAAATACATAGCCTATATATTAAAAAGATTCAGTTTGTCTTTTGAGAAACTTTGAGACATACAATTGATTTCCCCCTCTCATATTAATTAGCTACTGATTTATATGTCTACATTTTGCTAGGAGTGTACATAAACACCATTCCCACCACCAAAGGACTGTGACCCATCCCTCCCGCCCACTCCCACCCCCCACTGGCCCAGGAAGCTACATGCCTACCCCTCACCACTGGGTTTTTACTTTGGTGCCCTACTTACAATTTGATCAGGTCCTGCTTTTAGTTTCCCTTTCAGATCTTCTTAGTCAGCTTCTGTTGATGAGTGGGATCATCCCATACTCATCTTTATCTTTCTGACTTAGTTCACTTAACATAATTCCTTCTAGCTCTGTCCAAGATGGGTCAGAGAAGGTGGGTTCATTGTTCTTGATAGCTGCATAGTATTCCATTGTGTATATATACCACAGCTTTCTCAGCCACTCATCTGTTGTTGGGCACCTGGGTTGCTTCCAGGTTTTAGCTATTACGAATTGTGCTGCTATGAACATAGGAGTACACACCTCTTTTTGGTTGGGTGTTATGGAGTCCTTGGGGTATAACCCCAGGAGAGGAATTATTGGGTCATATGGAAGGTCCATGTCTAGCCTTCTGAGAGTTTTCCAGACTGCTCTCCACAGAGGCTGTACCAATTTACATTCCCACCAGCAATGTAAAAGGGTTCCTCTGTCCCCACATCCTCTCCAGCATTTGTTGCTGCTGTCCTTTTTGATGTATGCCATTCTTACAGGACTGAGGTGGTATCTTAGTGTTGTCTTGATTTGCATTTCTCTGATAATCAGTGACCTAGAGCAGTTTTTCATATGTTTGTTAGCCTTTTGGATCTCCTCTGTGGTGAATGTTTTGTTCATATCCTCTGCCCATTTTTGGATGGGGTCATTTGCTTTTTTGCGGCTAAGTTTGCTGAGCTCTTTATATATTTTGGTGATTAGTTTCTTGTCTGATGTCTGGCATGTAAAGATCTTCTCCCATTCTGTGAGGGGTCTCTCTGTTTGTTTAATAGTTTCTTTGGATGTGCAGAAGCTTTTCAATTTGATGTAGTCCCATTGGTTTGTTTCTGCTTTGGTCTTCCTTGCAATTGGGTTTGATTCATCAAAGATGTCCTTGAGGTGTAGGTGGGAAAGTGTTTTACCAATGTTTTCCTCTAAGTATTTGATTGTTTCTGGTCTGACATCTAGGTCTTTGATCCATTTGGAGTTGATTTTTGTTTCTGGTGAGATAAAGTGGTTCAATTTCATTCTTCTGCATGTTTCAACCCAGTTTTCCCAGCACCATTTATTGAAGAGCCTCCTTTTTCCATTTAATCCTTTGGGCCCCCTTATCAAAGATTAGATGCCCATAGGTGTTGGGATTTACTTCTGGGCTTTCAATTCTGTTCCACTGGTCTGTATGCCTATTTTTGTTCCAGTACCATGCTGTTTTGATGATGATGGCTTTATAATATAGTTTAAGGTCTGGGAGTGTGATGCCTCCATTTCTGTTTCTTTTCCTTAAGATGGTTTTGGCAATTCTAGGTGTTTTCAGGTTCCAGATAAATGATTGTAGTGTTTGTTCTATTCTCTTAAAGAAGCCTGGTGGAACTTTGATGGGTATTGCATTAAATTTGTATATGGCTCTGGGGAGAATATTCATTTTGATGATATTTATTCTTCCAATCCATGAGCATGGGATATCTTTCCATTTCTTGGTATCAGTTTCTATCTCCTTGAGTAGCGACTCATAGTTTTTAGTATACAAGTCTTTCACTTCTTTGGTCAACTTTATTCCTAGGTATTTGATTGATTTTGCTGCAACAGTAAATGGGAGTGATTTCTGGATGTCTTCTTCTTCAGATTTAGTGTTTGCATAAAGAAATGCCACTGATTTTTGTACATTGATTTTGTAGCCAGATACCTTGCTATATTGCCTAACAACTTCCAGTAATTTTCTACTGGATTCTTTAGGTCTTTCTATGTATACTATCATATCATCTGCAAATAGTGAGAGCTTGACTTCTTCCCTTCCAATCTGTATCCCTTTGATTTCTTTCTCTTGCCTGATTGCTATGGCAAGAACTTCCAATACTATGTTGAAGAGTAACGGTGACAGTGGACAGCCCTGTCTAGTCCCCGATCTGAGGGGGAATGCTTTCAGCTTGTCTCCATTGAGTATGATGTTGGCTGTAGGTTTGCTATATATAGACTCCACTATCTTGAGGAATTTCCCATCTGTTCCCATTTTCTGTAGAGTTTTGAGCATGAATGGGTGTTGGATTTTGTCAAAGGCTTTCTCTGCATCTATTGAGATAATCATGTGGTTTTTGGCTTTGCTTTTATTGATGTGATGAATGACATTGATTGATTTACGGATGTTGAACCAGCCTTGCATTCCTGGGATGAATCCCACTTGGTCATGATGAACAATCTTTTTGATGTGTTGCTGTATCCGGTTGGCCAAGATCTTGTTTAATATTTTGGCATCTATGTTCATCAGAGATATTGGTCTGTAGTTTTCCTTTTTTGTTCTGTCCCTATCAGCTTTTGGTATCAGGGTGATGTTGGCTTCATAAAAGGTGGAAGGGAGTATTCCTGTTTCTTCAATCTTATGGAATAGCTTAAGAAGTATGGGTATTAACTGTTTCCTGAAAGTTTTGTAGAATTCATTTGTGAAGCCATCTGGTCCAGGACTTTTGTTGTTGGGGAGATTCTTAATAACGGTTTCAATGTCTTTGTCTGTGATTGGTGCATTTAGATTTTGTAGTTCTTCTTGGTTCAGTTTTGGAAGTGCATAGGTTTCTAGGAATTGTTCCATTTCTTCCAGATTCTCTAGCTTGGTGGCATATAGTTCTTTATAGAAGTTTCGCAGAATTCTCTGGATTTCTGTGGTGTCAGTTGTGATATTTCCTGCATCATTTACAATTCTATTAATTTGAGTCTTCTCTCTTTTTTGTTTGGTGAGTCTGGCTAGGGGTTTGTCAATTTTGTTTAATCTTTCAAAGAACCAACATTTGGCTTCATTGATCTTTTGTATGGTTCTTTTATTTTCGATGTTGTTTATTTCTGCTCTAACTTTAGTGATTTTTGTCCTTCTGGTTGCTTTAGGGTTCCTTTGTTCCTCTTCCTCTAAGTCCTTGAGGTGTGTAGTAAGGTCGTTCATTTGGGCTTCTTCTTGGTGTTTAATATGTGATTGTATGGCTATAAGTCCCTCTCAGTACTGCTTTCGCTGTGTCCCAAATATTTTGATAGGTTGTGTCTTCATTTTCATTAGTTTCCAGGAACATTTGAATTTCCTGTTTGAGTGAGTCTCTGACCCAGTGGTTCTTAAGGAGCATGTTGTTTAGTTTCCAAATTCTATGTCTTTTAATAATTTCCCGTTTGTTGTTAAAAGTTAGTTTTACTCCACTGTGGTCTGAGAAGATACTTGGGATGATTTCAATGCTCTTGAATTTATTGATGCTGTCTTTGTGGCCTAACATGTGGTCTATCCTTGAGTATGTGTTGTGTGGATTTGAAAAGAAGGTGTATTCCAGTTTTTTGGGGTGGGGGAGTCTGAAAATGTCCAAAAGGTCTAGTCTGTCAATCTCTTCATTCAATTCTCTGTATCTTTATTGGTTCTCTGCTTTGTTGATCTGTCTAAGTGTGAGAGTGGGGTATTGAAGTCTCCCACTATTATTGTATTACTATTGATGTATTTTTGAAATTCTTTCAGTAGGTGTTTAATGTATTTAGATGGTCCCTCGTTGGGTGCATAGATGTTAATAATTGTTAAGTCTTCTTGGCTGATTGATCCTCTAATCATTATGTAATGTCCTTGCCTATCTTTTATTACTTTATTTAATTTAAAATCTATCGTGTCTGAGATGAGAATGGCTGTTCCTGCCCTTTTTTGTGGACCGTTAGCTTGTATGATAGTTTTCCATCCTTTCACTTTAAGTCTGTGTTTATCTTGTTGTGACAGATGGGATTCTTGCAAGCAGCATATGGTTGGGTTATGTTTTCTGATCCATCCCCCCACCCTGTGCCTTTTGATGGGTGAGTTTAAGCCATTGACATTTATTGATATTATGGATTTAATGTATTGTAGTGCCATTGTTCTAAAAAACGATTTGTTTACTCTGATATATTACAAGTATTATAGTGATGTTCTTGTTTATAAGAGGTCTTTTAGTACCTCTTTCAGGGCCGGCTTGGTGATAGTTGCCTCCTTTAACTGTTGTTTGTCTAAGAAGGTTTTGATCCCTCCATCTAGCTTGAATGAAAGTCTAGCAGGATATATTATCCTTGGTTGAAACCCTTTTTCATTCAGGGCTCGATAGATATCTTGCCACTCCCTTCTGGCTTTTAGAGTTTGAGTTGAAAAATCTGCAGAAAGTCTTATGGGTTTTCCCCTGTATGTGACTTTTTGTTTCTCTCTTGCAGCCTTTAGGATCCTTTCTTTATCCTTACTTCTTCTCATTGTGACTATGATGTGTCTTGGTGTTTTCAGGTCTGGGTTGATTCTGTTTGGTACGCTCTGGGCCTCTTGCACCTTGATATCCTTTCTGTTATTCAGGTCTGGGAAATTTTCTTGTATTATTTCCTCTAGAATGTTTGCTTCCCCTTCCTCTCTTTCTTCCTCTGGCAGGCCAATTATACGAATGTTACTTCTTTTGAGATCATCCCATATGTCTCTGTTGTTGTTTTCAGTGTCTCTCAATCTCTTTTTAAGCTCTTTCACCTCTTTCTTAGTTTTCTCTAACTCATCCTCTGTCTGACTAATTCTGTTTTCTGCTTCTGTTAGTCTGCTTTCCCTTGCCTCAGCTTCTTTCTTCATTACAGCTATTTCAGCTTTCAGTTCTCTAATTGTCTCAAGATAATCAGTATTTTCCTTGGGTGTCTCAACTGTTGTTTCCCTAATACTGCCATTCCTTTCCTCCAATGTTGTTTTCATTTCTGTGATTAATAAGTTTATTATTGCTTGCATACTTTTCTTATCTATGGTTACTTCTGATTGATTTATGGTTTCTTCTGGGCTCTTGTCTTCATTCATTGGGGTAGCAGTTTTATTTGTTTTTAATCTACCCATTTTTTTATGTGTTTCTCTCTCTCTCTCTTTTTTTTTTTAATGCTCTGTTGTTCCTCAGTTGTTGTGTTTTGAGCACAAGTAGCACTGTACTAAATACCTTTATGACAATTGCACTCACCAACCTCCGGAATTACAGTAGCAACTGAAGTAAGTATTGAAGGAGTTTAATCGTTACCAGTTAGCCAAAAAATTTCTCCAGTCCGTGAAAGAATAGTAACCAAATCCCAGTGAAGAAAGAGAAAAGAAAGAGAGGATAGCAATAATAGACAGTTATGCAAATCTACTATCCAGTGTATATTCTAGGGGTAACAAGAGTGTAAAGGGAACTATAGGAGAGATACACACATAGAAAGTCCACTCTGGGTCAGATTTCTTCCCCAAAGTAATTCACAAATTCAGAAAGGCAAAGAAGAAAGAAGTGTATGACAAGATAAAAAAAAATAATAATAATAAAAAATAAAAAAAAGAGATAGAGAGAGGTAAGAGAGAGAAAAGGGAGAATGTAAGAAGAAGGGTTGTAATTAAAGAGCAGTGCGAGGAACTTCCCAAATGTGTATCAGTGAGTTAAAAAAAAAAAAAAACCCTGTTTGGTGGTATGGGGTATCCTGCTAGTAGCTGGTCCCAGGCACTGCTTATGGTGGGGAGGGGGGGGGGGGCGGCGGGAAGATGTATGCTTGAAAATTAAAAGGAAGAAAAAAGAATTTTTTTCCCCTACTCTAATTCTTAACCCAAATTAAGTTATAGACACCTCCTTGGTATGACCGCTGTGTCCCCTTATTGGCTGGCCTGCTAAAGGCAGAAAATCCTATTGTTTACACGAGATGTGTCCGGAGCTCAAAGGCTAGCCGCTTCTCCGTCGTCCGCCATCTTCCGGGAAACCCCCCCCCCCAGACTTTTTTAAAGGATTTCTCAAAAATGAAAACTAGCTCCAAATCCTTTGATCCAATGAGAGCTATACTCAAGAAGTCTTTGGATCTGCTCTCAGGGTCGCGGTGGACCCTGGATTCTCCCAAGAGGAAGCCCCCGAGCTAAAGTGCTCTCTCCGGGTCCTCTGCCCGCCGGGCTCTGCAACCGGCAAAGGAGCCGCCTTCCTGGGCGGGCAGAGGACAATGCCTGGCGCACTCTCCTTGCCCGGCGCCCTGGGAATTCTGGAGCCCCGCTAGTCCGTGTCACCTTTACTCTAATTCTTAACCCAAATTAAATTGTACCCACTTTTTGGTGTCACCCCTTATTAACTGGCCTGCTAAAGGCAGAAAATCCTACCGTTGCCGACCATGCGGTCAGAGCGCTCGCTGTCAGCAACTTCTCAGGCCGCCATCTTCCTCTCTCATTTTATTATTGTTATTATTAGTAGTATTGAATTAATATTGATTTACAAAATTACAAGATAACAGGGGTACAATTCTATACCATTTCCACCACCAGAGTTCTGTGTCCCCATTATCTTCATTGGAAACTTCAGTAGTTCTCCCAAGGTCACAGATATGGGTTGACTATAATTTCTATAACTATCTGTGTATATATGTATGTTTTTCTCACTTTTTAATTTTTTTCTTTTTTAATATTTATTTATTCCCTTTTGTTGCCCTTGTTGTTTTATTGTTGTAGTTATTATTGATGTTGTTGTTGTTGGATAGGACAGAGAGAAATGGAGAGTGGAGGGGAAGACAGAGACGGGGTGAGAAAGATAGACACCTGCAGACCTGCTTCACCACTTGTGAAGCAACTCCCCTGTAGGTGCGGAGCCAGGGGCTCGAACTGGGATCCTTACACAGGTCCTTGTGCTTTGCACCAACGTGAGTTTAACCCTCTGCGCTACTGCCTGACTCCCTTTTCTCACTTTTTTATGGTCCTGTCTTATCTTCCTTTCTAAGTCACACCTATACCTATTAGTGTTTGGGAATGTCTTTCCTTTTTTCTTTTTTAAAATATATTTTAATAGTTTTATTAATTTATTATTTGATAGAAACAGAAAAATTGAGAGGTGAGGAGGGGGTAGAGAGGGAGAGAGACAGAGAGACCCCTGCATTCCTGCTTTACCACTCATAAAGCTTTTTCCTGTCAGGTGGGGAGCCAGGGTGTGAACCTGGATCCTAAAGGACTGTAATATGTATGCTTAACCAGCTGCACTACCACCTGGACCCTCCTTTCCCCCTTTTCTTTCTTTGGGTCCTGAGGATTTGACTTTCAGAGCCCTCTAGTTATCTTCCCCTAACACTTTTCCCCATCTGAAAGTATGGACCAAAATTCTGTTTGTGAAAGTGGGAGTTGTAGCTTCTGTAATTGCTTTTCCTCTCGAAATGGACATTGGCAGGTTGAAACACATTCCCAGTCTGTTTTTATCTTTCCCTAGTGGGGTCACATCTTCTTTTTAACTCCTAAAATTAATTCTGGGGCTGAGAACATCTAGAAGCTATGCAGAACACAATGTATTTTCAGCTCCATAAGAATCCCTGATTAGCTTTACGTGGCTAAATATCTTTGTGAATCATTGTTCTGAGAACTTCCTGTCAGATACCTCATTTATAGTTCAACAACCTTATGAAATATCCACTATTCAGTTGGGGAAATGGGAAACCAGAGAGGCTGACTAGCTTGTTTAAGGTCACAAAGCTTAAAATATATTGTAACAAATTCAGTGCATCTCTGCCTCATTTTCGAAAAACATTCTAATTATATTACTTAATTATTTATTTTAGATAAAGACAGAGACAGATTGAAAGTGGAAGAGTGGACAGAGCAGAGAGAGAGAGAGACAGAGAGAGAGAGACAGAGAAGAGAGAGAGAGACTGGTTGATTGAGACAGTACTGTTTTACCATATGTGAAACACTCCCCCTTGCAAGTAGGGACTGGGGGCTTAAACCTGGGTCCTTCTACACTGTCATATGTGAGCTCTGCCACGTAAGTCACCAACTAGCAGCTCTGCTTCTCTGCCTCCTGATTCTGAAACCCTTGCTCATTTCTTGATTTCTGCAGCATTTTATATTAACCTCATTTAACTTTATTAGCTTATTCTAAAGTTAATCCTATTTTAAATTCATCATCATCATCATTATTATTATTGTTATTATTATTATTTTGTCATCAGGATTATCTCTAGGGCTTAGTGTCTACGTGATTCTACCATTCATGGTCTCTCTCTCTTTCTTCCTTTCTTTTGCTCTTTTTCCCTTCCTTTCTTGCTCTCATAACTGAGATGCAGTGAGAGAGACAAAGAGAGAGACAGAGATAGAGAGAGAGACAGAGAGAGACAGAGGGAAGGAAATAGAGCAGCATCACTTGCCCACCACTCCTGAAGCTTCTGCCCCTGCAGGTGGGGACAAGGGGTCTCCCTGATGGCACTGTGTGCTCTCTACTGTGCTAAGTCACCACCCTCCCTACCCTGTGTGTATTTTAAATCAGTGCCCACTGTCATGTGAAGATACTTTAACCCTTGATGTTTTTTTTATTTAATTTATTTTTATTGAGAAAGTGTTGTCTTATAAAAATTGATGTCTCAAGTTGTAAGTTTGTTTTTTGTAAAAAAAATTATGGGAACAAACATTTTATTTTATTTTTTTAAGCATTTCTCTAACTCCAGTTTTAAGGGAGGGCATCAAGGGTTTCTCTTCTTACTCAGTACTGTTCTGATAACATGAGGGCATTTCGCTGTGACAGTGCACCTTCATTCAGAAAAATGGATGGCACAGTGCTTTTCCTGCAGTTGGGGATTTATACTTATTTCCTTCTCTCTGTTAACAGGATTTATTCATAGGCCCTGAACAACATATGCCAAAGGCTGCATTTCTTCTTCCCCTCCCAATCCCTCAGAGAGCTATTGATATTTAATAAATAATCATTGTTATGACATGAAATGCTTGCTTTAAACAGATCAAACAAGGCAGTAGGGTTTTATTATTTTTTTTTTAAGCAACAAAAAGTCACCAGTTTATTGCGTCTCTTTCAGACAGTATAGGTGGGGGCTTCAGTCACAAAGATGCCATTTGATTATGAATCACTGTCAGCCGAATAGACTGAAATTAACATTTGATGACATCTTCATTGATAGCTGACATTTTTTTCCATAGGCAGACTCTAATAAAGAAGTCAGTTAGAGCTATTAGACATATTTTAGAAGAATTTTTGATGCATATCTTCACTTACATTATGAAATTTAAATCATTGCTGCTATCAGTGTGAATACTAATGATATAGCCTACCAGATGGAAACCTTTCATAAATTTTCACTCTTCTCTTACAGTTGGCTGTAAATCTTAAGTAAATGACTTCTTGGGTGAACTATGTTGTTGTCAGCTTTAATGTCTTCTGTCCACACTGATTTCAGTGTCATAAGTACCTGGGAGGCAGGCAATTCTTAATTAAATGTCATTCTCTTTCCCTATTATGGAAGTAGAGCAGAATACAGACTCTCCTCACATTGCCTGCAGCTTACAGGAGACTAGCTCAGCTCTGCTTTGTCACAAGTGGTTCTTTGGAACTATTTAAATGCTTTGGTGTCATGCAGTTTCTCCTCTCTTACCTAAAACTGTCTTCCTCAACGTATCTTTCAGATAATAAAACACTGTTACCGTAGCCCTTTGTTCTCCCTTTTGACAAAATACACTCTGTAGGTTCTTGCCTCATTTTAACATTTACTTTTCCCCCTAGAAATTGATGTTTCAGTTCTCTTCAGAAGTGCTAATCTCCATACGAGAACTATACTGTATGAAATTTCATTTTTCTCAGTTGGAATGTATCAGGAGGTAGACAAAACCTTCCAAAGACTTTTTGTTTAAAAAACCAATTATGAGAAGCTTCTGATAATTTGTGTTTACTTATCACCAAAGTTTCTTGTGGAGTTGTATTTTTAAAACAGAGCCAAGCTATGGAAGTCATTATCTCAATAATAATAATAATAACAACAATAATAATAATAATAACAACAGCAGTAACCAAAAACCAAACAAAATTAAATGAAGGACTGTTCTAGTCCTTGGAAACCCAAAAGAAAAAAAGATTATAAAAATCACAACAAAAAAAAATACCTAGATAAGTCAATAAATATTCCCAATAGAAATTTCAGAAATCCTGCAGGTAAAACAACGTTTTCCAGTTATTGAGTTATTTTCCCACCAGTTGTTTATTTATTGATTTGTTTTGCCAGTAAGCCTACAAGAACCAAGTGATAAATGTGCTTCCTTTGTTGTTACAGTGTAATGCATTGAGCTTTCCTTGAAGCTTCATTAAAATTATATCTAAAGCACCGATTATAAGAAAATGATTAATAATACAATAACATGGAGCAACTGTTCTGTGGAGCTGTTGGAGCTGTGGGCTTTTTCATCAATGCTCAGTTTTGTTCTTTGCTTCTATCCACCCAGGGAAGCAAATGCTCATCATTGAGTATGTTCATATTTTTTCCCCATCAGACAATGAGAACCACCACCGTTTTGTAGAAAAAAAGGCACCAACAAAACATTCTTAACCATTAAAATAATTTTCTGATATGGTTTCAGTAATTAGTGGATTCCTATTTCAACAGTAATTAAACCTGACCTTTGACCTAATTATGTCTTGACATTTATGATTTTTAAATTGACTTTCCCTGTGGTGATGGTGTGTTAAATCCAGATTCTAATGAATAGTTTTGCTGTATTTACCTGTTGTTAAAGGGTTCCAGCTGTGTGTTGGAGGGGCCACTTCACCCAGCATCCTGGCATTGAAGGCATAATTATGGTGCCACTTTGAAAGAGTTTTATCTGCCACAGTATCAGACTGATACTGAGTTTTTCCAAGAGTGCTTTGATATAATTACAGGTACAGCAAAATCTCTGCTGTAAATCTTCAAAGAATGGACCAAGAATTAGCTGAGAGATCGACTGTAGATAAATTTCTTGAGTCTTAATAATTCATGGCAGGTGAGGAGGACGAAACTTTCTTTTTTTAAAAAAAAATAGTGATTTACTATTGATTTACAAATTAGATGTCAACAGGGATATAATTTCATAATGTTTCCATGAAACTTTCTAGCAGTCATGAGAGAAAACCTGAGAGAAAGAAGAATCAGGGAGGGAGAGATAAACCAAGGTGGTAGATCTAGACTTACTGGTTTTCATTAAACATTTCCATTTTTTAAAAAATATTCTGTCTTAGGTTACTTACAGCTCAATTTCTTCTTTCTTTTTAATAATAACAGTAGCTACCATTACTTTACCAAACACTTCTGTATGCCAAAGATTATATTAGACAATTTACATAAATTATCTTAACATTTTAACAACTGTCTGAATTAGGGCATACATTTTCACCCTACACAATTAATCTGAGTTGTTGACTTCCCTTAATTTTTAATGCCAATGCTTGGAGAAACTAGATATGGTTTCTCCTTTCCTTACTTTATAGAATCACCCTCCCATTTCCTCACTTCCACCATCAGAAACATACACATTGCTTTTAGGAATATCAAGAATAGTCAAGTTTGATTTTCTTTTTATTAGTGAGTTAGTAATTATTAACAAGACTATGGAATAAGAGGGGTACAATTCCATATAATTCCACCAGAATTCTGTATCCTATCTCCTCTATTGGAAGTTTCCCTATTCTTTATCCCTCTGGGAGTATGGACCAAAATTCTATATGGGGTGCAGAAGATGGAAGGTCTGGCTTCTGTAATTGCTTCTCCCCTGGACATGGGCATTGACAAGTCGATCCAGAGTTCTCATCTCTGAAATATGGTGATGAGGATTGAGTTTGGGGCATCAGAGCCCAAGGCATGAAAGTTCTTAGCATAAATATTAACTTCTCTCTTATGGACCATAATAACCCACGCATATTCCAGCTTGCTAACCCAGTTGTGCAGTCAGATGAAGTCTTGGACTTTGTCTTATTTAGTTAGGTTTCAGATGATGCTATCAGCTTCATTTTACTCAGTTCATCTGAATAGTAAGGAGATGATAGAGGAACGGCGACTTGAAACTGCTGCCCCTGAGAAAGCAGAGCATTGTCTGGAAAATGTTAGAGTTAACAGCCATTAGAACTTGAGATGAAGGGCTGTCTTAGATCAGTGGTTAGCTGGTGGTGTCACACATCATTTATTCTGTTTGCTGACTTGACTAGGGTGTGTGGGTTTCAAAGTCAGGGACAATTGTTAGTTTTGTTCTGGTTCATTTTGTTTTTCTACCGGCAATGTTTGGGATTGGTCATAATTGCTTCTGGTTGAGTAAGACTAGCTTTTGAAAAGTATTTTTCCTTTTCTGAAAGAGAAGTAATTGTACATGTGACCACCCTCCTCTTTATTTTAATCATGTTCTCTCTGCCCCAGTGCCCAATGATGTTCAGCTTAATATGCTTTGGAGGCTGTGGACATTTCCTGAGAGACTTGACAACTCCTTGGTGTTTGGGAGTTTCCTGTTTTCATCATCACTTGGACAAGATAATGTCCACCCACTCATGTCTCCAGATATACTTATTGTGACAGAGGACCCCAGACCACTCTTGTTGTCTGTCTATAGAGGAACGAGGTGGGTAGGTGGTTGGTGGTTAATCTTCTCTGCCTCTGGACTCCCCTGTGTGACAGTGAGCCTGCTATGCAAAGGCTCCTCACAGGAAATGTACAAAGACCTGGCAGCACAAGTGTTTTGGGTTGGTTAGATGTATGCAAGTTTGACCCCTGGTGCATATGTGATCTGGCTTTCACAGTCTTTTGGTATCTTGAAGGCTTTAATCTATAAAATGTGCAGTGGGTAAAACAACTAGCTAAATTGCCATTCCTGAAACACTATTGGCCCATAACGCTGCCAAGAAGGCTCAGAAAGTTGGAAGTTTGATGTGTCCTTACAGTAGCAAGTTGAAGTGTAGCCAATGATGAGATGTCCCCATCGCTTACTAACAAGGAGGCATCCACATGCTGACACAAGACTCAAAGAACTGGTCTATCAAGAGTTAATGCCAGCATACCATTGAAACTGCTCTTACCTCAAGCCAGCATCAGATATTCACCTCTGCAGTTCAGAGCCTTCTCTGACCCAGATCTTTACAGCTCTGTGTTCGCAGTTGATTTTTTATGGGTAATGATCTTTTCTAAACCATTTGATTTGTCTGAGCGGTGACACATGATATTTGGATAAACCGAGATTTGTTTCCTCTCTGGCTCTGCACACGGAGTTTGGTGGCACGCTTTCCAGAGATCACCTGTGATGAGGACAGAGGTCAGCAGAAAGCTGTTCAAACAAAGAGGCTTGATCCTGAGGAGCCCATCTGAACCGCAACTCTTGACCTGTTCATTGACCGTGTTTGCTAATTAGGTCTTTAGTACAAAGCAAGCAGCCGTGCTCTGAATTGCTAACTGTTTGTTTAGCCAGAACATGAAAATCAATCTCCCAGTGACCAAAAGGGCAGAATAAACAACATCCCTGTGGAGTTGGGTGTTCTTGGCCTTGGCATTCAACAGATGTGTTCAGAGAGCTCCCACAACCCGCCTGCAGAGTCACTTCACGTAATTAACGCCATGCTTGCTTTCTGCAGGAAAATTTTCTTCGTGATGGGTAGCGCTGGTGAGAGATAGGTAGGAAGGAAAGGAGCTTTAGCTTAGTGGAGATCAGTGACCTATGAAGGTAGTTTGGGCTCAAATAAAATGATTATGTACATTCTGGTGCCATGAAGTGGACCCTTTCATCAGGGAGATAAATATGAAGGGGTTTACAGTTTGGAAGAGGAAACAAACCCTGTAGACACATAATTAAAAACAACCTTTGTTTATATAAATTGTTTATTTAGACTTTAAGGAAGTGACTTGTTAGACTGGCCTGGAACCTGGGAAAAGGGGACCCGGGGACCTAAAGGTTCTGAAATTTCTCTGCAGCTCTCCCATTATTAACATTTAAAGGAAACAAAGCAGATGTTCTCATCTGAAAATTGCATGGAAAGTGGGAGTGTTTGCATCATGCAGGTGATGAAAAAAATAAGCTCCTGACTTTTCTCAACTTACTGCCCTCAGATCCAGAGGAAATTGAAGAAGCATATATTTGGATTTAGGAACCTGATGAAAGAAATGTCTCGAAAATCACCCCCCCCCCCAGTGTTGGACCTCCTTATAATTTATTAGAAGGATTCTGAATGCTAGAAATAGTCTATGGCCATACCACCCTGAACACGCCCGATCTCGTCTGAATGCTAGAAATGCCTTTTATTTTCTCTTTTCTCATCTAAGGAGGGGGAGCACGTTACTTCCTTTCATATGCTTGATGATCAAGCAAAGAAATATTTTAGTCAGAGGGCTATCTTCAAGGTTCTCAATGACATGTTACACTGGGTTCGTCTGGAAGGACATTCAAAACATAGCTGTACTTACTGAAATTTATCCCCAACTACCCTGTTTTGCACACTTCTTTTTGTTGTTGTTGTTCTTTTTAAAGAAAGACAGGAAAGAGAAGAGAGAAAATGAAGACAGAATAAATTTACCATAATGTGGCAGATGCCTTCCTCGCGGCTTATAATTGTGTAAAGAAACAATACAATGCAGTAAAAGTCAACGGATTTTATTTGGTTTATTAGCTCTGACTGCATCGCAAGCTGTCTCACTGCTCCAATTTTAGACAACACATGACATCATAATTGCTTCTGGCATTTCACAGTAATAGAGACTGGTGAGAGTTGTATGAGTCCCTACCCTCACCCTCTAACTTTATGAGTACTTTTTGGGAAAATAGCAACCTCTCATTTGCAGAGCATGCACATTTTGACTAAGACAGTTTTCCACTAAGTTGCCTGCAAAGATATTTTGCCCTATTTAAGCTTGAAAGAAGCTTTCTCCAACCTCCTAAACAGACTTAGACTTTTAAAAATTTTTATTTATAAAATGGAAACACTGACAAAACCGTAGGATAAGAGGGGTACAGCTCCACACAATTCCCACCACCAGAGCTCCCTATCCCACCCCCTCCCCTGATAGCTTTCCTATTCTTTATCCCTCTGGGAGTATGGACCCAGGGACATTATGGGTTGCAGAAGGTGGAAGGTCTGGTTTCTGTAGTTGCTTCCCCATTGGACATGGGTGCTGGCAGGTTGATCCATACTCCCATCCTGTCTCTCTCTTTTCCTAGTAGGATGTAGCTCTGGGGAAGCATGGCTCCAGGACACATTGGTGGATTGTCTGCCCAGGGAAGTCTGGTTGGCATCATGGTAGCATCTGGAACCTGGTGGCTGAAAGAAGAGTTAACATATAAAGCCATTTCACATCCCTTCACCTCGATGCAAAGTAGTGACTCTGCCCAAGGTCCTGTACTGGGAAGGTAGGGAGGTCAGCAAAAGAGCTGAGAGAGAGCTGGGCAGCAATGTATCTATTCTCAGAATTCTAAACTGAGCACTTTGTAGGAGTCCTGAAGTTGGATTTAGATTCTCACAATGTAGGAAGAGATTTACTTTGCCTTTCTGCATGGATAACCTCTGCTATATACTGAAAACTCAGCTAACGAGCCAATTGCAGGGAGACAGCTAAATGAAGTTAGCAAAGCAAATGTGAGTGTGTGACTGACCCGAGCACTGAATGATAAGGACATCTTTACAAATATGCGAAGCTGATGCAGGTTTTGACTTCCACACAGCAGATTAGCATTGTTAAACTGTGTCACAGTCCAAACAGTGTCTGATTTGAATATTTATTATGTTCTTTAATCTTGCTGAGCAAACAGACTATATTTATCAGCAAAGGGAAGAAGCTCCTCTTTCAAGGACCAATGTGCCCAGGAGGGTTCCATAAAGACACTGTTAGAACTAGCAAGGTTACTGGAGATCATTTAAGCCTTCCCTTTTCATATGGGGAAACAGAAAACTATAGATGGTAAGTGGTTTGTCCAAGGTCACATAACTATTATGTGCTGGTGTGAAGCTGGTATTCTGATTCCTAAAGAATTACTCTCCCCGTTAACACGGACACCTACTAGCAGATGAACAGCCGACACACCTATGAGAGTTTCCACTGTCCCATTAAGTCATGTGGTGTTCCTCAGCTTGTTATGCTTCTAGATAATTCTTTCTCCTTTAACACCGACCTCTGAAAGGAGTAGAAGAAATTTCCCCGGAACTCTCTCTGTCTGAGCCATGGTCAGTATGATGTGACATGTCTTTCTTTTATGTCATCAAAAAACATTTATGATCAATTCCTTTAAGAAACTGTTCCCCTGGTCCAGGGGATGGTGCACTTAGGTGAGTAGTCAGATTATCATGTACAAAGAACTAGGTTTAAGCCTCCAGGCCTCACATCAGGGTGGAAGCTTCATGAGTGTTGAAGCAGTGGTGTATTTCTCTCTCTCTCTCTACTTGCCCTCCCCTCTCTCTTTTCTAAACGTATATTTTTATTAGCAACTTAATGAGGATTTATAAGATTATAACGTAATAGAGGCCTCATTCCACACCACTTCCATCACCAAAGTTCTTGTCCCCATTTCCTCCAAAAGTAACAACCATAGTTCTTCCAAGGTCATAGATAAAGTTTGACTCTAATATTTTTTTTCAAATATACATATATGTGTGTATATTTCATTTTCAAGTTCATGTGTTTCAATTCTCTATACTTCACATAGGAGTGAAATCTTCCCATCATTGTCCTTCACCTACTTACTTATTTCGTTAAGCGTAATCATGCCAGTTTCATCCATTTGGTCCCAAAGGGCAAATTATAGTTGTTGCTTTTTTCTTTTCTTTATTTCTTTTTTTAAAAAAATTATTAGTGTGTAAGGATCCTGGTTCGAGCCTCCGGCTCCCCACCTGCAGGGGAATCGCTTCACAAGCGGTGAAACAGGACTACAGGTGTCTGTCTTTCTCTCCCCTTCTTTGTTTTCCCCTCCTCTCTCCATTTCTCTCTGTCCTATCCAACAACAACGAGATCAACAACAACTACAACAATAAAACAACAAGGGCAACAAAAGGGAATAAATAAATAAATAAATAAATAAAATTATTAGTGATTTAATAATGATTGACAATATTGTAAGATAACAGAGGTACACTACCATGCAGTTACCACCACCAGAATTCTGTGTCCCATCCCCTCTATTGGCAACTTCCCTATATTTTATCCCTCTGGGAGTATGGACCAACATTCTTTATGGGGTGCAGAAGATGGGAGGTCTGGTTTCTGTAATCGCTTCTCCCCCGGACATGGAGGTCAGCAGGCCAATCCATATCCCCAGCCTGTTTCTATCTTTATAGTCTTTTCGTAACTGCTGAGTTGTAGTCATTGACTGTATGTCCGATGACCCCCCCTTGTTTTTTTGTACCTATAGAACTCAAATTAATGATTTCTATTCCCTTACTAGAGGGGAATCAAGACTAAGAAAATGTTCTCAGATCCAGATATTCCTGCAGCTTCTCTAGTGTGAGATGGAGTCATCAAAGCTGCTATTGTACCATAACAGGTGGCTCTAGGTAGGAAGAATCAACAAGAGACAAAATGAAATACTGGGGCTGGGTGGTGGCACACCAAGCTGAACCCATGCAGTACCATGGGAAAGCACCCAGTGTTGAACCTGTGGTCCCCAGCGGAGGGCAGCTGGGGGAAGCTTCACAAGCAGTGAAGCTGGTCTGCAGGTATCGCTCTTTCTTCCTTTCTGTCTTCCCTTCTCCTTTCAAATTCTCTGTTCTATCAAATTAAATGGAAAGAAAACAGAAGTAAAGTATTTAAAAAATTGAAACATGGGCAGGGTGGTGGCACACCTGGTTGAGTGCACACATTACAGTTTCAAGAGTGGTGAAGCATTCTGCAGGTGTCTCTCTTTCTCTCTCCCTCCCCCCTCTCAATTTTTGGCTCTTTCTATTCAATAAATAAAGATAATAAGAAATTAAAACAATAAAACACCCTGTACACTTACTAAAATAGCTAAGATGCCAAAATATCGAGTGTCTCAAGTGTTAGGATTCAGAGGAAGTAGAATTCCCTTACCTGAGCAGGACCATTCATCATCATCTGTCTTGTGGATATTAATACTTAAAAAAATAATTATAAAATGGAAATATTAACAAGACCATAGGATAAGTGGGGTACAGTTCAATGTAATTCCCACCACCAGAACTCCGAATCCCATACACTCTCTTGAAAGCTTTCCTATTCTCTATCCCTCTGGGAGTATGGACCAAGGATCATTATGCAGTGCAAAAGGTGGAAGGTCAGGCTTCTGTAATTGCTTCCCCTCTGAACAATGGGTGTTGGCAGGTTGATCCATACACCAGCCTGTCTTTCTTTTTCCCTTGTGGGGCAAGGGTCTGGGGAGGCAGAGCTCCAGGACACATTGGTGGGGTTGTCTTTCCAGGGGAAGTCAGGTTGGCATCATGGTAGCATCTGGATCTTGGTGGCTGGTGTCTCTGGACATAAACAAAGTGACACTTGTCGAAGTGGTAATGGTTACATTGATTTTGTTGACATCAGCAGATGCAGTATCAAATGGTATGGATCAAGAGAAGCCTTTACAATATTTCTGAGGGATTTATGATAATATGGGGCACTTCAAGCGTCATGTCTCCTGACATGACTGATATTTAATTTATCAAGCCTTGAATATGGGTTGTGCTCATAACAAAGCAACACACTATCCAAGTGAGCTATTTGTCAAACCTAAGTTCAATTTTTTTTTTGATGAGCGAGGGAAAGGGGACTCCAACAGAGGGATAAGACTAAGCTAGGGTGTGGGACTAGGCAGGATCAGTGAACCACAGGGCTACATCTGCACTCACAGCCAGAGACCAGCCTTCCTCTTGTCCCTCCCACCACACAGCAGGCAGAGTCCTAATCTTAGATGCCTCTTCTTTGTTCAGTTCCAGTCTAAATATATTTAATAACCTATAGAGTTGGCAACATTCTTGAATTATTTTCAGACATTTTTGGGGGGAGACTTGCCATTATAATTAATTTTCTTTCACAATACTACTCACAATTTCTGAACTAGCACTGCAGTGGAATGAGGGTAATTGAGATAATTGGCTGCATGACTCATGATGACCTGGACAATCTGGGGCTTCTGGAACTCAGGGCATGAATCTGGTGAACATCCACCTGTCACCTACTTTGAGTGTGATAGTAAGTAGAGTTAACGTGGTCCCTTAAACAGGTTTTTTTTTTTTAATTTTATTTTATTTATTTATTCCCTTTTGTTGCCCTTGTTGTTTTATTGTTGTAGTTATTATTGTTGTTGTCGTTGTTGGATAGGACAGAGAGAAACGGAGAGAGGAGGGGAAGACAGAGAGGGGGAGAGAAAGATAGACACCTGCAGACCTGCTTCACCGCCTGTGAAGCGACTCCCCTGCAGGTGGGGAGCCAGGGTTTGAACCGGGATCCTTATGCTGGTCCTTGTGCTTTGCGCCACCTGCGCTTAACCCGCTGCACTACAGCCCGACTCCCAGGTTTTTTTTTTTTAACACATGTAGAACCTGAACTGGAATTGGCATATTGCACCAAAGTAAAAGACTCTGGGGTGAGGGTGAGGGGGGAGAATACAGGTCCAAGAAGGATGACAGAGGACCTAGATGGGGTTGTATTGTTATATGGAAAACTGAGAAATGTTATGCATGTAAAAACTGTTGTATTTACTGTCGAATGTAAAACATTAATTTCCCAATAAAGAAATTAAAAAAAAAAGGTTTTCTTTGGACTGAGGAGACAGCATAATGTTTATGCAAAAGACTTTCATACCCAAAGCACTGTGATCCTGGGTTCAGTCTCCAGCACGATCTTAAGCCAGAGCTGAGCAGTGTTCTGGTCTCTTTCTCTCTCTCATTAAAAAAAAAAAAAAAAAAAAAAAATATATATATATATATATATATATATATATATATTTCCCTCTGTCATGAAATGTACCTTGCCCCGAACTTAAATGTTGAACTCTTATCCCCGTTACCTCAGAATGTGACTATATTTGGAGCTAGGGTCTTTAAGGAGCTGTGAAGTTAAAATGAGTCCCTAGAGAGAGATTGAATCCAATTTGTTGGTTATCTCTACAAGATGAAGAAATGTGGGTATAAGGAGGGACACCAGATGTACATGCACGTAGAAAAAAGATCATACAAAGACTGTTCCACAAGGCAGTCATCAAGAAGCCACGAAGAGAGGCCACAGAAGAATCCCCATCAAGCCATGGAGGCAGAATGATGGTTTTGCAAAGAGACTTTCATGCCTGAGGCTCCAGTGTTTAATAGCCAGCCCCACCATAGGCCAAAGCACTATATCTCTCTCATTAAGGTAAAGACAATATCAGGAAAAAAAGAATGAGAACCTCCCAACACTTTAATCTGGAGCTTCCCAGTTTCCAGAAGTAAATTTCATTTCTGCTGCTCAAGCAAAGGAGTCTACATTCAGTTACGACAGCTTAGACTAGCCAAATGCCATAGTCGACCTTTTACCTTCTCCCCCTAAAATAAATCTCCTTATTCTGCTACCTTTGAGAGTATTGTGCTGCCAATTTGCTGTATAGTTTAGGTAGCATGTTTATACACAAAGATCTGTTTTTCTCACAACAATGGGGCTGACCCCAGGTTGCTGTCATTATGCTCATTTTACACACGAGTAATACGGAGGTTCATATGTTGAGGGGTCAGAGTGTTCTGCAGACACCAACTAGAGGGAGATGAAAAGTTATATTCATATGCCAACAAGTATAGTGTAAACCATTAACCCTAAGCAAAATGATTAAAAAGAAAAGAAAATGATGGCATCAGTAAATATGAGAGAAAGCAAAAGAAACACAGGTTCAAAAAGGTGATACATTTATTTGTTCTGTAAATCATTGTTGATCCGGGAATGGCGTGCAAGCCTATGAATTATAAACTCTGGTGCTGTAAGAGATGAATCCTCCTCTCTCTATACTAGTTTCTCCCTTGTTCACCTGGCTGGTAGTAGCTCCACCGCAGTGACCTAAGGTATGTGTTAACACCTGTGAACATGGCTTATATCAACCAAACAAGAAATGACAAGGGTTGCTGAGGAAGTATGGGAAAATGAACTCTGGTACACTGTTAGTGGGAGTCAAACTGGTATAGCCCCTGCGGAAAACAGTCTGGACAGTCTTTAAGGAAATAAAAATGGAAATGATGTATGACCCAGTAAAACCATTCTTAGGCATATATCCAAAGGACATGAAACTGGCAATTTGAAGAGACGCATGCACTTTTCTGGTCATAAATGCCTTATTCACAATAGCCAAGGAGTGGAAACAGCCTAAATGCCCATCGACAGATGACAGGATAAACACATTTTGGAATCTATAGCTATACCTATAATTAAATTATAATATTAATTTAAGGCTGATGCAGTGTCCTTCATGATAGTGTGTCCATCGGAACAAAATGGATGGAACTATACACCTAAAACATTATAATCTTAGTAAGATGTATGCTTGACCAAGTGTGTCATTCCCTGGCCACTAAAACAGTATAACCTTGTAGACCATTATTCAGACACTAGTAAAAATGTATTAGACTCAAAAAAAAAAATTAAAGCTGACCTATAACCTTTCCCTTTCTTAATAGTTTTTTGGATGTCCGCATGCTCTTCTCTGTGACTGTTAGCATTCTCATACTTCCTATGGTCAAATATTTTCTTGCCGCCATTTTGTTACCTCCCTTAGAGTTTCTTCTTCAATTTCAGTTTCTCCTTTTTATTTTCCTGCCTTAGCCACTTGTCATCTTGCAGCTCTGGATATCCTGTCCCATGTGAGTTGCTCTGATTACTACAACTCATACTATGGACTGATTATCAGTGCATATTTCTTTCTGCCCAAGGACTAGAAGTCAGCGGTACCACCCTCAAATAGCATTCTTACTAATGTCTTTCAAATCCCTTGGGTCTAAGTAGATTCTAGCCACCTTGACACTCCTCTCCTTAGGTGCATCTCTGTTAAAAGAAATTATCAAACCCCGCATTCTTTTGTGGACTCTATTCAGTCTCTGTTTCTCTCTCTCTCATTTTCTAGATGTGTTTATCATGGAATTTGACTGCCTTTTCTAAAATTCTCTTTTCATGTCTCCCCAGAGTCTTCTCTTTTCTATGTAAAGGAAGCATCTAGTAAATCATTTTAATCACTGGAATTTTGGGGGGAGGGAGAAAATATATGGAGCTTCACTCTACCACCAACCCCAACCCCCCTATCCAAAGGATTTCTTAGGCATGTAATTGTGAGTTCAGGGTGGGAAAGCAACCCATGAAAATGAATGTATTCTTTTTCTTCAATTTTTAGGAGTTTTGCTGGTGGCAACAGACTTTGTTATCAATTTGAAATGACTAGCATCTCAGACCTGGGAAAAACTCTCCAGCAAGTAGTCAGAGATGCCAGTTTCTTCTCTATCTCTCCTGCCTCCTGTGGCCTTCCTCACATGTGAGATTAGCTGCACAATTCATATGTAGCTAGTTTCATAAACATTTACTGTCCTCCATCCATTTCCTCAGAAAATCGGAGAGTAGAACTTGTATTTACACTCTTCTAACCTCTGAGGAAATCTGGCTTTTCTTTCTGTTGGAGAGGAAGTTGCCCCAGGGGAATTAGTGCTACCTGACCACTGAGTATGCCCAGGGGAATTAGTGCTACCTGACCACTGAGTATGCCTGTCAGAGATCACAGCACTGGCTGCACAACCGAGAATGAGGCATTGAAAATTCATACTGGAGAAAAAGCAAGTATAAGGACCAAAATCCTAAAAAGATTTTGCTGAATGCTCATCCATCTAAAGACTCTGTTTTTTTCTTAGCATGCTCTCTACAGTTTCCTCATGGAAATTGTTTGGTCTTGGACTTCAGATCTTCTGGTTTCCTTCTTTTATTAATGGCTTGGCAAAATTACGGAGACTTTCTGAGCTTTACTTTACTTTTTTTTTTTTTTTTTTTTTGCAGCACAAGTATAATAACTTTCACTGAGAAGTTACAGTTGGTGTTTTTTTGACTTCTGAGCTATAGGGTGTATTTCCTACTACAATGGGACTCTACCATGATAAATGGTTAGGTAACATGCACTCTTTTTTTTTTTTTTTTTTGCTATTCAGTTTCCTCTTAGAGCTCTAGCCCTTTCCAAATATGTTCAGTCTTGGTGGAGATATAGTTCCAGACATCTCCATTCTTACGATTGGAGTTTATGGGATTCTGTTTTTTTTATTTTATTTTTATTTTTTTACCAGATCTTTCTTTACTTTGTTTACTACATATGAAGGGAGGTCACATAATAAAATACAGCTTAGTAAACTCCCAGATTTGGGATTGTTAAACGTTGGGCAGATGAACAAAACAATATAGCTAGAATTTTTTCATGAGCAGCTTCCCTATGGAACTGCTGAGAGCTTCTTGCCATGAACAACTTTTTGAACTCCAGGTACCTCTTTGGCTAGAGTCCAGGGCTTCAGTTTATTCAGAAATCTTTTTGCTCTCTTTATATTTTTCTTTTAACTTCATTCCTTCAAGTCTTACATGTGTTATTATTTTATTTCTGTAAACTATGAGGTAGTGCCATGGATAGAGCATAGAACTTAAAAGTATCATTTATTGAACAGTGCTAGGGAAAGAGAGAGACAGGTTGGGAGTATGGATTGACCTGCCAACGCCCATGTTCAGCGGGGAAGCAATTTTAGAAGCCAGACCTTCAACCTTCTGCATCCCACAATGACCTTGGGTCCATACTCCCAGAGGGGTAAAGAATAGAAAAGCTATCAGGGGAGGGGATGGGATATGGAGGTATGGTGGTGGGAATTGTGCGAAGTCGTACCCCTCTTATCCTATGTTTTTTTCAGTGTTTCCTTAATTAAAAATTAAAATTAAAAATTAAAAAGAAACACTTAAAAGCATGAGATCCATATTTTTCAGAGTAACACTCTACCCCTCTCTCTCTCTCATTAGTAAATAAATACATATTTAAAAATTGCCACTCTGAAATCTCTATATATGTATGTAGCCACTATTTATGATTGTGATAACAGTCCAATAAAATATGTATAATAATTACTCTCATTATATGAGGAGGTAGTTTCATGAGATTTAGAAATATCAAGTAATACAGCAAATTATATATTAGAAAAAGTTGGAGTTTGATTCCACATGAGAATTGAAAGAGGAAATGAGACATCAGAATTTAAAACCAGAATAAATACTAATAGTAAAAATGTAAAATTTGTCTAGCTTCTATAGATCAAATTTATTAAAATACTACAAACAGATCTGTCACATGGCCCAGCAGTTTTATTTCTAGGTATCTATCTGAAGAACACAAAAACACTAAATTATAAACACCCTTCTATGTTCATTGCAGTGCTATTTATAATAGCCAAGGTATAGAAAGAATCCAAGTAACCAATAGCAAATGTGTTATATATGGAGAAAACAAAATACTGCTCAGTTGTAAGTAAAGCTGATACCTTGCCTTTTTCTACAATGTAAGTGAAAGAAGCTATTATGCTAAGTGAATCAAGCCAGAAATAGAAAAGGCAAATATTGGAACATCGCATGGGTATAGAAACTAATCAAGGGGACAGATAAAGCCAAAGAAGTAAACACTTAGTCTCTGACCACAGATCTGAGTTGCCGGGTTATGGGGTGTTTGGTGATGTTGTTTAAAGGACAAAGGTTTGGGACGGAGGGAGATTAGCATTCTATTGGTGCATGTTGTATGACAACACACATTTTGAAAAAAACTCTTATTGTGTCCGTAGAATATAAAGTCTCATAGCCAACATTGCCTCAGTTTAGAAAGCATGGAAGACCAGTGAGATAGCTCACTGCTTTCTACATGCACAAAGCCTACTCTTGAGTCTGATCCTCACCTCACTGAAGAAATCATTGGTTCTGTGTTCTCTTGCATTCTCTCTCTCTGTACATTTCGCTAAAAATATATCGGACGTACCATGTATTTAGTAAGTACTGAGCAATGTTATTAAATCTAAAATCAATTCGGAATCTTTGTGTCTAAAACAAAGTGACTGTTATGGATGTGAGTAAGAAATCCAACTTGAGAAAATGTAAACCAAATGACAATAGAGTGATGTGAGGGCAGATCTTGTTTGATTCCCTTTCTATGGTACATTGCTTTTTCACTTAAACATTTCAAGCTTTTACATTATTTTTATGTCTGAGATGGTGATCTTTGATCTTTCTATTCTAAACCTCCACTGGCAAACAGGGTGTGCCTCATTAAGGCTCAGATGATGTTTAGCATTTTTGGCAATTAAATATTTTTAAGCTAAGACACACACATTATTGTTCTAGATATAATGCTACTGCCTAGTTAGTAGGCTACAACGTAGTGTCAGTGCAAGTTTCATATGCACTGGGGAAATAAAATGCTGTGACTTTCTTTGATATGAAATTCACTTTTTTATAGTCTGAATAGTCTGAACCCCAACCTGCCAGATTGCTGAGATATGTCTTTGTAATATTATGAGAATACTGTTAATAATCTTTGCCCACTTCCTGAGCTTTTTTTATGGGCAAGCCTTCTGCTCTGGAATGTGAATGCATTTCCACCAACTATTAGGATATGTGGAGACTCAGATTCTATTGAGCAAAGTCCATTAGAAATAGTTTTACACTAAAATTCTTGTTTTCACAATTGAGTGTGGTCCAAACCTTGAAAAAAAGACTGCCACATCTTAAAATAAATAAATAAATAAATAAAACCCTCAGATAGCTTTGTTCTCCTGGAGTAAGCAAGAACAATCCCCTGAGCCCTCCAATCCCTGCTTGAAGCACACATGCCAAATAATAGTCTGGGGAAAATGTTTCCAAGCTAGTTACTTAACAGAAACGTCACAGTACAGCAGTAGTTGCTCACCAGGTGTTTGAAACTGGTAAAAATCTGACAGCACGATAGCCATTTTGATAATCCCTGTCATTAAATTTATCTGGACTTTTCTCTGCGTTTCTCGAGAGGCCCGTTTGATTTCTTTTCAGGCATATTTTTCATTCAAGCGACCTCACTCTTAGACTTATTTATTGAATTTAATTGGTGTTTTGCCAATTACACAATAAAACTCCAGGATCCTGAGTGCTGATTGTGCCTGAAAACATTTTAATAGAGCAAATTCCTGGGGCGGGGGGGGGGGGGGTTGAACAGGGTCTGCTCTTTTCTTTATGCTTCTTTAGTTAATTTCTACCTTTTTTTTAATTTTCTTTTTTTATTTCCATGCTAAGGAACAACGGATTCCAGGTTCTCTGTCAGTGATTGTGTCAAATTAAATAAAATCTTTCCAAATGGTCACTCTAGCTGCTTGGAATTGCTGGGTAGACAGAAGCACCTCATCTGCTCCTTTATTTTTTACCACCAGCATCGTGCTCTCCCGTTTCTTTTCAAGGAGATTTTTTGGTTGCAATAAAATGGTGTGGATTTGGAAGACTCAGAGCTGGCCTGACTTCCTGACTGTTCTGACTCAGTCAATATGCCAATAATCAGCAGGGGATTGTTCTGTCTAACTTAACCCCTGGCCTTTGCATGCACTCACTCCTCAGCCAAGTCCCTGGTCATGCTGAGGTTGGCTTGCACATGCCCCTCTTGTTAAGGTTGTGGCTATGTTTTAAAATAATGAGCCTAGCCTGAACAGAGTGCTCTTGAGAGAGCGCAGTTCTTCTTGGGTGGTCAGTAATACTTGGGCTTGGATCCTGGTATTCCTATACAGTTCTCTTGCCTAATTTCACTGCAGCCTGGCCTACCACAATAAGTATGCAATGCCTTCTTCTCTCATGAAGAAACATTTTCTTTATCAGGCAAATATTTATCAGTTGTGATTTTAGTGCTCCTTCTGGGAACACCTGCAGGCAGAATCAAGACATACATTTGTTCTCTAGTTAAAAGACTCTTTGGGGGATGATTTATTATTCCACAGCATAATTTACCCAGAGGAACTCAGGACAGGGACTTGAGGCTGGAGTCACTCCCCATGATCAGTGGACTGAAAGTTTGCCTATTACAGAGTTCTGAAGATGTTTCTTTTTTTTAAAAAATATTTTATTTATTTATTAATGAGAAACAGAGGAGGAGAGAGAAAGAGCCAGACATCACTCTGGTACATGTGCTTCCAGGGATTGAACTCGGGACCTCATGCTTGAGAGTCCGATGCTTTATCCACTGCGCCATCTCCTGGACCACCTGAAGATATTTCTTCAATCTTTATTTTTGTTTTTTGGCTGCCAGGGTTATCACTGGGGCTTGTTGCCTGCATGGCCCTACTGTTGCTGGTGGCCATTTTTTCTTGTTAGTGATTTAATAATGACTAACAAGATTGTAGAATAAGAGGATTACAGTTCCTCATAATTCCCACCAGAGTTCTATACCCCATCCCCTCTGTGGAAGGTTTCCTATTCTTTATCCCTCTGGGAGTATGGATCAAAATTCTTTATGGAGTGTAGAAGGTGGGAGGCCTGGCTTCTGTAATTGCTTCTCTGCTGAGAATGGACATTAGCACGTTAACCCATGACCCCAGCCTATTTCTGTCTTTCTTTAGTGGGATAGGGCTCTGGAGAAGTGAGACTTCAGGACATATTGGTGAGGTCATTTGCCCAGGGAAGTCAGGATGGTGTTGTGGTAGCATCCGCAACTTAGTGGCTGAAAATGGTAAGATATAAAGCAGGACAAATTGTTAATAATCAGCAACCTACAGATAATAGAGCAGATGGAATTAAGGATCTTCATGTGGGAAGAAGCAAGGGAGTCTATTTTAGGTCTATCCCAAGGGGTCCATGGCTTTAGTAGTTTTTGCCTGAGCCCAATAGCTAACATGAAGGTGGGCTAAAAATATTGTCTGGGGAGATAGTTTCAGGTGAGAGAGGAAGGTAATGAGGGAGAGAATGGGAGAGAATGAGAGAGAGAGGGAGAGAGAGAAAGAGAGAGAGAGAAAGAGAGGGAAAGAGAGACAGAGAGAGAGAAAGAGAGGGAGAGAGATACAGAGAGAGAAAGAGAGGGAGAGAGAGAGACAGAGAGAGAGAGAAAGAGAGAGAGATAGAGAGAGAGAGAGACTAGGAGAGACACTTGTATCACACTACTCCATAGCCTGTGAAACCCCCCCATACCCACTGCAAGTAGGGACCAGGGACTTGAACCTAGATCCTTAGCCACAGTAATGTATCCACTCTGGTGAATGAGGCCCCTGAAATCTTTCTTTTTAAATCCGAGGAACATTTATAACACTGTGTAGATTTTAGATGTACAGAATTACATACCATCATCTGTGTATCCTACGTGTGTTTATCAAATCTGGTTTCCATCCATTACCATACAATGAACTCCGACCTGATTTACCCGTCTCCATCTCTTTCTTCTTCCTCTTCTCTTTCTATGTATTCCTTGGGTCTCATGCATGTATGTTTCCTTATCTAGACAGCTTTTTCAGTGAGAGAGAAAAAGAGGTAGAAACTTCTGTACTAGTAGTGCTAGGCCCAAATCTGAGTTGTGCACATAGCAAAATGGATTATCTATCTCTCAGCCCCTTACTCCTTCTCCTTCTTTTTGTGGTAAATCAGAAACCTAGATTTTTTTTTTTTTTTTTTTTTAGTTTTCTTGATTATTAACTCATTACTCTGAGGTTAAGGTGCATCTGCAGGGATTAATGGATGGGATGATAATTGTACTTTCTATGCCTTAGAGAATAATAAAGACACTGAGCATAGTAACCACACAATGAATGTTAATTATTATAGTTTCCTTGACTCCCCTCCCATGAGGAAATGGAACCTAATTCTTTTCTACTTGAATGTGGACAGATTTTATTGGCTTAGTCTTACTAAGTGGAACACAGAGAAAGGGAAGTTTTAGGAGTCTATGGCTAGGTTATGAAAGGCTACATATCCATCTTTCTCTTGAATAATGTTCCCCCCTTGCATCTGCCTTGAGGAAGTGCAGGCTACATGTAGAGAATTAGGACAACATTGCTTAGCTGATTGGCAGTATCCAGAGGTCAGCATGTGAGTGAGAAAGCTTTTGAGATGATTCCAGCATGCCAGGCATCAACTGACTTCTACTATATGGGAAAACATTGAGTAAGATCAATTTCTGGGGCCTTCTAGGGAATCCTAATAACTGATGACTATTCTATCTGCCATTCCTCTTGTTATGGCTTTTATGTAGTGATAGGCAGTCAGGATAGACAATAAAACCCCTAGAGTTAGAACTCACTTCCCCTGACTCTTATCCACTGCTTTATTGCTTCGTTAATATAATTCCTTGAAGGGGGCCAGGCTGTAGTGCACCTGCTTAAGTGCATACATTTCAGTGCACAAGGACCCAGGTTCAAGCCCTTGGTCCCCACCTGTAGGGGGAATGTTTCACGAGTGGTGAAACAGGGCTGCAGGTATCTCTGTCTCTTTCCCTTTCTGTCTTCCCCTCCCCTCTCAATTTATCTCTGTCTCTATCAAATAACAAATAAATATACATTAAAAATAATAAAGTTATTCCTTGACTTTCTCTTGGGTTCAACTTGAATTTACATGTTTACCAATTTCAGGTACACTGAGGAGCTGAATCTATCTTTCGGAAATGAAAGTAGCTGGGGAGGATATCCAAGAGGATTTGTTTGAACCTTCTCATTATACACAGATGAATCAATTGCTCCTTGGAGAGCCTGTTATTTTGGAATTTTGTGAGTGGTGAGATGCAATGCATACTTACATGCATACTTACAACTTACTAAGAGTCTAAATGTTGCATTGTAGATGGCATATGTCATGGCTCTGAGCCAAGTTGTTCCCACACATAATTGACAAACAGTGTATGGCTAGTTATTATCAGGTTCACTTGATCAAATAATTCGGGCTTCCACTTGATTCTGCAAGGCCTGAATTATGCCTTCTTGAGAAATGAGTTTATTTTCTAGTCTCCACTCTACTTTGTGCTTTGTCGACAGAACCAAAATACTTCAATGCATACAGAAATGCACAGGCATGCTGTTATTCATTTGTATACTTTCACATTATAGTTGGAAAGCTTTTTTTCCCCTCCTTTTCTCTTGGAAGATATTGGAAGAAATGGATTAGAAAATTGAAAAATATCAAAGACGGACTCAAGGTGTGTGAAAAACAGAGCGTTTGCTGAAGAAGCCAGTCTTCTGTGGTTGGGTGAGGGAATACATATTGCTGCTGTCGACAGCACAGTGGTCTTGGAGGATCCTGGGGGAAGATTGTAAGAAGGTGATGGGGAATTTCTATTTTTTGCTTTTGCCCACTCTGCATATATCTGCCTGAAGGATAGAAAGTTAATCTCAAGTTACCCAGGGTTTTTCCTTTTCTGCTGCTGCCAGTGCTTTTTAGTGGCTGCAGCTCTTCTGATTCCCTGAGGCTGAGTGAAGGAAGAAGCCTTGGGAGACTCAGGTGCAACCACCTACAACATTTGATGCATTAAACATGGAGCCAGCTCTTCCTTGGGGGCCAACGTGACTGATGCCCAAATGCTGTTTTCTTAAAGACACCTTTTGCAATTTCGAAATCAACTTCCACTTTCAGGTTTAGTTTTACCTGAATAACTATGGGCTCTTAAGCATCCTTTTTCTGATGGTAGTTAGGATGTTGACGGACTGATGTCTAATTCCTATAAGCTGTGTAGGCTTTGTCACCAGTTGTGAGGCAGAGGAGTTGCCTCTGAGAGAGGACATGATAATGCTCGGGTGTGTCTTCTTCTTCTTCTTCTTCTTCTTCTTCTTCTTCTTCTTCTTCTTCTTCTTCTTCTTCTTCTTCTTCTTCTTCTTCTTCTTCTCCTCCTCCTCCTCCTCCTCCTCCTCCTCCTCCTCCTCCTCCTCCTCCTCCTTCTTCTTCTTCTTCTTCTTCTTCTAGCATTTGCCCTTCTTCTGTAGCCAGTCAACAGCGTCAGGTTGAGCCTGATGTAAAGTTTCGAGACCTCCTTAGAACAGATAAATCAGGGTAGCTAAGGAAAGGACGGTTTGGGTTGTTTTTTCTTTTACTTCCTTGGTCACTTGTTCAGAACAGTACAAGTGTGTCTCCAGTTACAAGGAAGAGATGGACTCATCGTCCTTGTTCTGGTCCTATGACCCAGACAGTTGACTGACATGAGGAAATGTCATTTGGTATCAGGAGCCCTGGGTTCAATCCTAGGCTTAACATTGGTTAAGCCTTAATCTATTACTGAACTTCCTGGAACCTTGGGTTTTTCACCTATATATGGGGGGGGGGAGGGAACCCTGGCAATTGTTTTATTAATAAAATGAGGTACAATGTAACTGTTGCTAATTCAACAATATTTTCCCTCTAATTTTTGTGGAAGTAAGGCCTTACCACCCTGGGTTGCTTTTTTTCATTCAAAGGGTGGAGACTGGGGAGAGACACACTCCTCATAACACTGAAACTTCCTCTGTTGCCATCTTATCAGAACATGGTGGTTCCAGAGCTGGAACATGGTTCACAGGCAAGGCAAAGCAAGCCCCATATTTGGTGAGTTACTTCCAGTCCTGGTAGTTTATTGTGGCTTTTTTTCCCCCTCTGGCTTCTTGATAACATCATTTAAGCTTACTTTTAGATTTCATTTACTAATTCTCACTCTAATCTCATTTGGAATAAATTAGCTTCACACACTTAAAAAAAATCTTCCTGACAGTGGTTTCATTTTCTTTCTATTTTTTTTTTTGTACTTTTTTAAAACATTTTTTTATTTATTTAAAAAAAGGAAACATTAACAAAACCATAGGATAAAAGGGGTACAACACCATACAGTTCCCACCACCAGATCTCTATATCCCATCCCCTCCCCTGGTAGCTTTCCTATTCTTTATCCCTCTGGGAGTATGGACCCAAGGTCATTGTGGGATGCAGAATGTGGAAGGTCTGGCTTCTGTAATTGCTTTCTGGCTTCTGTAATTGCTTTCCCGGTGAACATAGGCATTGACAGGTCGATCCACACTCCCAGCCTGCCTCTCTCTTTACCTAGTCGGATGGGTCTCTGGGGAAGTGGAACTCCAGGACACATTGGTGGTGGGGTCGTTTGCCCAGGGAAATCTGGTTGGCATCTGGAACCTGGTGGCTGAAAAGAGAGTTAACATACAAAGCCAAACAAATTGTTGACCAATCATAGACCTAAAGGCTGGAATAGTGCAGATGAAGTATTGGGGGGTATTCACTGCAGACTCTTGTGTAATTTTGCTTTCAGGTATATATTTTGCCCTAGTTTATAGATACATGTGAACATATGCTCTATGTCACGGGACCTGGTCTATATCTAGGTTTTGGGACTTTGTTAGGAAGTGAACCACCTGGTTCTCTAAATGGAATTAGAGAATACTATGAAAGGAAAGGTCTCACCCAAGTAATGAAGCTGAAGGGTTGTCATTCCACATGTGAAGTCTCTGGACACAGTCTGAAGTGAAGCATGCTGAGGTGATTCTCATTGCATTGATAAGGTTGGGATTGGCGAATGCAATGGTATCATTTTCATAGCAGAAGTTGAAAGCATATTTCTACAGTTATGGTAAATATCTTTTAAAGAAATTACTCTTACTTTGATTATTGCCCATATTATATCCCATCTCCAAAATATAGTTAAAAATTCAGTGACTAGTTTTAGGGAATGAGACATGACAGTGGTAAGGACTAGTGAAGCAGTGACAAATATCTCTGTTTTCCTTTTCCTTACACAAGTCTGCAACCCTGTAAATTGTCAAAATGCAGTCCCATGACATTCATGAATGCGACATCAGGAGACTCCAGCTGATCTCTTGCATGAAGGGGGATCAAGACTTCTTTTTCTTATGCTATATTCAAGTTCCTGAGATGAAACTGTGTTATATAAATCCACAAGAGCAGAGTTGCACAGAAGGCAAAAATCTGTTGTTCAGATTCTGCTTGAAAATCCTCAGGGAAGGCAACTCAATGGAGGCTGACATCTGGGTCAGGAAATCCACAGCAGTCAATGTTTCTTCCAGAGTTGGAGCAGATGGTGCTTGCTTTGGTTGGACACCTGGGGATGATGTTGGCTTCCATTTGGGGCAGTGTGCATGAAAAGCATCTCTCTTTAAGCTCTGAATTCACACTCCTGTGGTGAGGTGAGATGCTCTTGCTGGAGAGACTAGTTGGAATCTGCTGAGAGGTAGCCGGGTCATAGCCCCAGCTCTCATCACTTTCCTTCCCAGACACAGGATCAGGAAGGGGACATTTCAGTTGCAATCAACTGCTCTCCATGTATAGCTATTTCTCTTTCTCCCTACGTCCTTTTCACCTGAGAGCATATATTTAAAGTGTGATAAGTTAAACATGCATATAATGGAACTCCCCTGATAATGCACTGAAACTCTTGTCATTATTTTTAAATTCCTCTGTTTCCAGACTCAGAACTTATTAAGCTTTCTGATTTCCTTTCTCTTTCATCCCAGAGCTCCGAGTCTCAGAGGTTGATAGAAGATGCTGCAGGCTTGCTCAATGGTTGATGTACAGTCTCGGTTCGCCCAGACATGGATCCTTAGCAGTGTCTGCTAAGGGGCACGGAGCTTTCTTAGGTGGACTGGCGCTGTCTATTTTGTTAAAAAAAATTTCAGTCTTTTCTTCTGATATAAGGAATAATTGATTTAATACAGTCAACCATAGTCAGGCCAGAAAAATCATTTGTGTCTCCTCAAAGCAGAGACAAAATTTCATTTCTATAAAGACTTGTTTTGAACAGTGCCAGCTAAGGGGAATTGTAGCTGTTGGTTCAGTAACTGGACATTTGATGCACTGAAGTGAGCAGCTGGCTCTAAGAATTTGAAGCAGTAAAAAAAAAAAAAAAAACAGTGGAAAGAGTAAAGACTTGTAGTCCCCTGACTATGATTTAGACATCAGGCTTTAGACAATGATGCCATTTTATCCTTTTATAAGAACTTTTCTTTTCTTTTTAATAGACCTTAAATTGTTTTATTATCTTTATTTATTGGATAGAGAAAGTCAGAAATTGAGAGGGAAGGGGTCTATAGAGAGGGAGAGAGAGACAGAGAGACACCTGCAACCCTGTTTCACCGCTCATAGAGCAGGTGGGAAGAAGGGACTCCAACCTGGATCCTTGAACTCGGTGATGTGCTTTTAACCAGGTTCACCACCACTCAGCCCCAAAACTTTTCTTATATTAGCTCATCTTTAAACTTCCCCTAGATTCTGTGAAGTGAGGCTACTATCCTTGTTTCCATACAGAAATAGTGCAGAGGAATGAAAAAGCAAATAGATTCTCTTCTGTTCACCCAGTTCAGAAGTAGCAAAGTGGGATTTGAACCTCACCAATGTTCCCTCTCATCTAACCCTACTAAGAGTTCTGTCCTGCACAACTATTTCCCAGATTTCACATATAAATCTACAAAGTGAGCATGGATTTTCCTTGCTTACAAGGAAGAGAGTCAGGGTTTGGCCTCAGGTTATTCTAATGACTGGAATTAGAGAGGCCATTCCACACGTGAAGTCTCTGGACACAGTCTGAAGTGAAGCATGTTGAGGTGGCAATCGTTGTGTTGGTTAGGTTGTGATCGGCAGATGCAATATTATTTGATATGGATTGGGAGAGGCATACGGGAAAGTGGGCCCTATCCAAGGGTTCCAGGACTGGGGGAAGTAGAGGCTCTATAGTGGAGATGTGAGGTTCCTGCTGTCTTAGGGTTCAAAAGGACAATCGATAGTTAATGTTATCATCACATTATTTGGTAATTGGGTTAACTCTGAAAAGTCCTTTTGTTAGGGTTTGCTTCAACTTCATTACTCGGGTGAGACCTTTCTTTTCATAGTATACTCTAATTTCATCTCAGGTGGTTCACTTTCTAACAAAGTCTCAAAACCTAGATATACACCAGTTTCTGTGAGAGAGAGCATATGTTCACACGTATCCGTAAACTACTGCAAAATATATACCTGAAAGTAGAAGTGCACTAGAGTTTGCAGTGAGTACCCCCCCTAACATTTCCTCTCCACTATTCCAAGCTTTGGGTCCATGATTGCTCAACAATTTGTTTGGCTTCATATGTTAACTCTCTTTTCAGTCACCAGGTTCCAGATGTCATTAGGATGCCGGCCAGGCTTCCCTAGACTGAAGACCCCACCAATGGTGTCCTGGAGCTCCACTTCCCCAGAGACCCACCCTACTAGGGAAAGAGAGAGGCAGACTGGGAGTATGGACCGACCAGTCAATGCCCATGTTCAGCGGGGAAGCAATTACAGAAGCCAGACCTTCTACCTTCTGCAACCCACAATGACCCTGGGTCCATGCTCCCAGAGGGATGGAGAATGGGAAAGCTATCAGGGGAGGGGGTGGGATATGGAGATTGGGTGGTGGGAATTGTCTGGAATTGTACCCCTCCTACCCTATGGTTTTGTTAATTAATCCTTTCTTAAATAAAAAAATAAAAATATATATATATAAAAAAAGAAAAACTGGAAAAAAAATTGAGAGGCCTGAGTTTATACTGTGGTTACTTCCCTCACAGGCTGTGACCTCCTATAATTCACTAGTCATATTGGAATCCCAGTTTTCTAGGCCCCGGAATGGAGATGATGTTATAGCTATGCCTAGCACATGAGTTTAAAAGGAGGAGGCAGTAAAATAACAGAGATGAATGCTTGTTTCTCACTAATGTCTTGGGTATCAAGTAAGGGAACCCATTTAGATCATTTCCTTCTTTCATTTTCTAAGTGAGAAGCTAGAAGAGTTATAGCCTCAGCATGGAAGTCCCTTCCCAGGAGAGATCTGGCCAGTGAGCTGGCTCTGCCTCAGCAATTTGTGTGGTTGCTGTTTTCCTGGTGTTACTTGTGAACTTAGGCTCCCATAGAACCTAGAGAAGAAAAGGAAGGTACTTAAAATGTGTGAGCGTGGTTGGAAGACACCTATTATGGCAAGAGAAGAGACTGTGCCCATATTACAAGGAAATCATTGTTTCCATAGTAAAGCAAAAATATATTAAAAACAGAAACAACAAAATAATAAGCCGGATAGTTTAGAACATAATGACAAAGCATTCTGAGGAACAGAAGTATCTATAAAAAGAAAATGCTATGGCAAGCCTTCTTGATGGAGAAGACTTGTCTTCATGGCAATTTGGGGTCTTAGAATATAGAAGATCCTTCAGCTATAAACTATTAATCCCCCAATAAAGAAAACGATATAACAGGGTCCAAGGACATGTTTATGACATCATCATAAAAGGGCTGGCCTTATTTTTAAAACTCACTAGACTTTGACTAATTATTAACAAAATACTATCCCAAATGCACGAAATATGAATTTGGGATTCCTGGGGTGGAAGTGAGGACAGGAGTTGAACTGTGATTATGAGGAGTGGGATTTTTGAGAGATAGTTGGATGAAGCTATAGTAGATGTTTGGTTTGGATTGTAGACGGTGAATTACCTCACTCTGGGATCTAAATGAAGGGAGTTAAATGGCAACTTTACCTCATTAGCTTTCAATGGCTCTTTGAATGTGAGTCTAGTCAATTCCTATGTTAGTTACTTATTACTGGCAGTCACTTAGTAGATTGTCTAGGTGGTTTCCTGTTGGTTTTGCCTGTAGACATTCATGTGACTGTACCAAGCTGAAGTGTTGACTGGAGGTCAAACTCAGGAGAATGGTGATGGCTATGACATTTTTATATTTATTTGTTTGTTTATTTATTTTTGCCTCCAGGTTATCATTGGGGCTCGGTGCTTGCACTACAAATTCACTGCTCCTGGAGGCCATCTTTATTTCCATTGTTGTTTTGTTGCTGTTATTGTTGTTGGATAGGACAGAGAGAAATTGGGAGAGGAGGTAAAGACAGAGAAGAAGAGGAAAGAGACACGCAGACATGCTTCACATCTTGAGAAGTGACCCCTCCCAGCTCCCTGTAAGTGGGGGAGCTGGGGCTTGAACTGGGATCCTTCGGCAGGTCCTTCTGCTTGGTGCCATGTGCACTTAACCTACTGCACTATTGCCCCGTTCATCATCATCATCATCATCATCATCATCATCATCATTAATCACCAAGGAGACTGGATGGAGTCTTGGTGGGGGTAGCATTATAAGAGGACACACTTGCATTAAGATTATTGACTCCAGGAGTCAGGTGGTAGCGCAGTGGGTTAAGGGCACATGGCGCAAAGCACAATGTTCAAGTTTCCGGCTCCCCACCTGCAGGGGAGTCACTTCACAGGTGGTGAAGCAGGCTCCAGGTATCTCTCTGTCGCTCTTCCTCTCTAGCTCCCCCTTCTCTCTCAATTTCTCTCTGTCTCTATCCAATAACAAATATCCCCTGCCATTTCTTCCCCTAGTCATCTACTTTGGACTGAGACTTCTATCGGACTTGCTGGCATACCCTATAGACACTTTACACAATTTTAAAGCAGCTTATTTCCCTTCATGCTGCTGGTTTTTCATAGACTGATCCTGAGTAGTTCATAGACTTTACAGACTGTTGCCTTGAGAACTATACAATGCCAAATAGCCCCTCTGCTTGGTGGGTCATGCCCTCCTACCTCCCCCTCATTATGTACCCTTGCCCCCCCCAAACAGGGAATGTTCCTTTATGCACAATCCTTCCCTTGACATCACACTGGCTTTTACTACTCCCCTACTTGTCCCTTCCTGTTTTGTTATATCATTTAGGTTTATGCCCAAAAGGTTTCTGCTCACCCCTACACTACTATTCCTCTGTCATAGATAGTCTTTTACAGACTTTGAACCATCTTATGCGATGACTAGATAGATAGAAAAAGATGTAGAGATATTGTGAGGAGATGGTTGAGCAGGCTGTGCTTAACCTATGAAATGAGTCCCTCCAAGCAAGTCTCTCTCTCTAAAGAGGGGTTGAGTACAGGGGGACACATAATCTCACAAGGTTGGCAGCCATTTAAGCCTTCCCTCCTCCACAGAAAGTCCTACATCTTCCCACCTGAGCACGGCATTCCTTAAAAACATTTAAGCCTGCTCCATTCCATATTTCATATGGAATATTTCCTTACTGTGTCCATTTAGATATAAAGGAAAAGGAGATGATGCTGAGGAATTATTCTTATGCAGAATCCACCCCCAGGTTTTACCACGCCCCGCGAAATCCTAGCAGTGCCCCTTTCAACCAATCCTGTCCCCACACGTCCCCCCTGGTTGTTGCCCAATAAAAGCTCTCCCACTTCCCCCCTCTCTCTGGGTTTTCTCTCTCTCTCTCTCTCTCTCTCTCGGCGCCCACTCTCTCACTCTCTCACGTGCTCTCTCTCTCTCTCCCATGGGTGGTGAGGTAGCGGGGACGGCCATTTTCAGCTGACTCCACGTGGCCTGAGCCATCCCCTCCTGATCCAATAGTAAAGATTTATGTACTCCACTTGTTCCGGACCTCCTCTCTCTCTTCTCCGTGGTGCAGCCTGACAATTTTGTCCTGAAAGTTTACAGGTTCATGATATGAATAACCTCTAGAGGTAAAGAGGTCCTTTGAGTACAGTTCCTTCAAACCTGGGATTTTATATGCTACAAAGGTAAGTTACATGAGCCCAACACCAAAGATACAGCAGTGAGTAGAGGGCAGAATCCAGATAGTGACAGCAGACAGTCTTATTCGAAAGTTGAGGGGTTGAAAAAGATCGGTATAGTTGCTGGTCCATAACAGTTCTGAAAAACAGCCTTGCCATGCCAGGGCTTCTTATTCCTGGGAAGAGAATGTCCTTTGACTCGAGCCCCTTTCTGCTTCCTATGACTGGTCTCCTTGTCTATTGTCTAGTGTGTTTTCTGCATCTGAAATTTAGTCTGTCTGTCTCTCTGCCTGTCTGTCTCTCCCTCTCTCTTTTGGATGCCACCAGGATTATTGCTTGAACTTGATGTCTGCAGTTCTAGTGATGTTTGCTCTTGTTTTGGGATAGAGACTGAGAATTTGAGAGTGAAGGGGAAGATGGAATGGAATGTCTAGAGAGACACCTGCAGCACTGCTTCACTGCTTTTGAAGTTCCCCCCAGCATGTGGATAGGACCTGGGTATGAACACAGATCCTTGTACATGGTAATATGTATGCTCTGCTGGGTGTGCCCTCATCAGTGCCCCCCCCACTTAAAAAAATAAATGTGTAGCCTTTTTTTGTTGCCTTATTAACTTACTTAATGCCTCCTTTTACTTGGAACTGTCTCTGACCTTTTAAATTCAAGATAACTTAAAGCTTTTGCACTTGGTCATTCAGTTGGAGTTCTGTGGTTCTGATTGTGTTCATCTTAGGTCATTAAAGTCACATCCATAATGCTTTGGAGACAGACTTCTCTTTATTTTGGACTGAGACAGAACTCTATTTTGGTATTTTCAGAAACACTGTATTTCTAGTTGAGAGGGTCTGACTAGGCACTTTGCTAAGTCTTTCTGAGGTCTTTAAAAAAGGTCTTCTAGATAAACTTTTGATTTTCTCTCAACCCTGAGGTCATATTTCTTACTTTTTGAATCTTTTACTAACTACAGATAGTGAAAATATGAAATGGTTTTATTCTCCATTTCAATCCTATTTCTTGAGATTCTTCTTGCAAACTGATCAGTTCTCTCTGTAAAAACTCTCTTAGATGTAGAAGATAGTACTTTCAGCATCATTCCTGGAAAGCTCCTTAGAAAGATGTACAGATCTCTGTTCTAGGTTCCAAATTAAGACTAGCAACACAGTTTAGTCAGTTAATTTTTCTTTTTTTTAAAAAAGATTTTATTTATTTATTTATGAGAAAGATAGGAGGAGATAGAGAGAGAACCAGACATCACTCTGGTACATGTGCTGCCAGGGATTGAACTCAAGACCTCATGCTTGAGAGTCTGATGCTTTTTCCACTGCGCCACCTCCCGGACCACAGTTAATTTTTCTATAAAGAGTAAGTTTTTTTTTTTTAGCTTCCAATGCCTGTTTTCTCATGATGGTAAACAGAATAATGTCTTCCTTAAGATATCTATGTTGTAGCACTTTTAAAACTGTAATTGTTGCCTTATGGGATAGAAGGGCTGATATGATTAAGGATTTTCAGATAGGGAAATTATCAATCACAATTGTCTTTGAGAGGGGAAAGAAAGAGGGAGATAGGTTAGACAGTGGGAATGGGGGCATGAAGGGGAAGAGAAGTGAAATACATTTATTTATATTTGTTTTGCCACCAGAGTTATTAGTGGGACTTGATACCTGCATGACTCTGCCACTCCTGGTGGTCATTTTCCCCCATTCCTCTAAATAGAGGATGAAAGAGAAAAAGAAGGAGAAGCAGAGAGAGAAAGAGAGAACAACTGCACTGCTCCACCACTCATGAAGTTTTCCCACTGTAGGTCCCCTTATGTGTGTGTTGGGGGGGGGTGGGGGTGGGAGTTACAACCCAGGTTCATATGCATTGTGTTATATTTGTGCTGTAATGGGTGAACCACCTGCTGGTCTGAGAGGGAGAGGGAGAGAGAGATAGAGATCCAAAGATAAAGAAAAATAATAGGGCATTGCAGGATCTTCACATCAAAGATATATATGGAGATTCAGCCCCATAGGCATGGGAAATGAAAAAAAGAGTGAATCAATGGAAAAGCTGAAAAGCTTCTACACATCAAAAGCAAATTACTCTAGGATAGCCAGACAACCCAGTAAATAGGAACATATATTTACGCATCATACATCTGGCAAGTGATTAATATCAAGCATCTATAAAGGACTTGTACAGCTCCACAAAAGAAAAAAAATAACCCAATAAAAAAAGGGGCCAAAGAACTGAGTAGATAGTTTTCTGAAGAAGAGATACACACAACTCACAGTCATATGAAGAAATTCTCCATCGCACTTATCATTAGAGAAATGCAAATTAAAACTACACTGAGATTCCACCTTACGCCTGTGAGAATAGCCTACATTAGGAAAACAGGAAATATAGGTGCTGGTGAGACTGTGGGATAAAAAGAGACTGCCGTGAGAATACACACTGGTGAATCCCTTTAGAAGACTGTATGGAGAGTCCTTACACACATCAAAATGAGATGACCTCATGATCCAGCAAGACCACTCTTGAACATGTATCCAAAAGACACTCAAACACTAATTTGAAGGGTTGTATGCATTCCTATGTTCATAACTGCACTATTTACAATAGAGAAAGAGTGAAAGAAACCTAAATTCGCATCGACAGATGACTAGATGAAGAGGTTATGGGAGGAGGCCGGGTGGTGGCACACTGGGTTAAGCACACAAAGTGCAAGGATCCCAGTTCGAGCCCCTAGTTCCCCACTTGCAGGGGAGTCACTTTGCAAGTGGTGAAGCAGGTCTGAAGGTCTTTCTCTCTCTCTCTCTGTCTTCCCCTCTCAATTTCTCTCTGTCCTATCCAATCAAATAGGAAAAAAATGGCCATAGCAGCAGTGGATTCGTAATGCAGGCATTGAGCCCCAGTGATAACCCTGGAAGCAAAAAAAAAAAAAAAAAAAAAAAAAAAAAGTTGTATCCTTTATGAATACTACTCTTCAATAAAAAAAGATAATCTTGTGTCCTTTGGAACAAAATGGATGGAACTGAAGGTGATTAGGCAAAGACAGCTACTGGGTGGTTTGGCTAATAGGCAGAACTGAAGCACATGAGCTTAACAGACAGAGACAAAAGCACAGAAACAGAATCAAAACAGTTCTTAAGATTTTGTGAGAACTATGCTGATTATCTTTGGGCAGATGAGGACACATAAGTCTGGTGGTGGGTAAGATATACCCTGCAGTGGTCCGGGAGGTGGTGCAGTGATGGGGCTTTGGACCCTCAAGCATGAGGTCCTGAGTCGATCCCCAGCAGCACATGTGCCAGAGTGATGTCTGGTTCTTTCTCTCTCCTCTTATCTTTCTCATTAATAAATAAAATTAAATATTTAAAAAAAGGCCTTATATTAAAAAATATATACCCTGCAGTCTTACAATTTTACACATCTTATAACAACCTACTATTAATCACAAATTAAAGTGGGTTAAGATATAATACAGTTTTTAGAAGTTCAGATAAGAATTCTTTTAATGATTTTTTTTTTTATGTGTGTGTGTCTCCAGGGTTATTTCTGGGTTTGGTGTCTGTACTACCAACCCACTGCTCCTGTGGCCATTGTTTTGATTTTTTTTTTCTGTTGGATAGGACAGAGAGAAATTAAGAGGAGATGAGAAGATAGGGAGAGAGAAAAATAGACAACTGCAGACCTACTTCACCGCTTTTGAAGTGACCGCTCTGCAAATGGGGAGCCGGAGGCTTGAACCAGGTTCCTTGAACAAGTCCTTGAGCTTCTTCTACTGGGTGATCATAACCCAATATGCCACCGTCCACCCCCACCCCCACCCATAAGAAATTTAACAGTGGAAAAAAGTGACCATATGTCAAGGAATGCAACAAGGAATGCAAGTGAATGCTAGAAGTTGAGGCTTCTAAAACAAGAAAATGCTTTCTTTCCTAGAGCTCCTGGAGGTGATACAGTTCTACCAGCATCTTGAGTTTAGCTCTGTAAAAACTGTTTTGAATTTTTGACATGCAGAATGTAAAATTCTAATGCGTGTGGCTTTAAGCCAGTGGGTGTGTGGCAATGTGTTACAGCAGGTGACTGAATCCAGTAGACAGGAATCTTGCATTGAGTTATACTCAAGAGCATCTGGAAACAACCAGGGCATTCTTTTCTTTCTTCTTTTTTTCTTTTCTCTCTCTCCATTCCTTCATTCACCCCTCCCTCCCTCCCTTCCTTCCTTCCTTCCTTCCTTCCTTCCTTCCTTCCTTCCTTCCTTCCTTCCTTCCCCTCAACCAGTAATTTGGAGTTTGGGGTTTTTATAAGAGGGGATTTTTGATACATACAAGGAATGGTTTAGCATTTTCTATTAAAGTTTCTGTGAATGGTGGTCTAGCGGTGGTGCACTGGGTTAAGCACAGGTAATACAAAGCCCCAGGACCTGTGCAAGGATTCTGGATCAAGCTCCCAGCTCCCCACTTGCAGGGGGTCATTTCACAAGTGGTGAAGCATGTCTGCAGTTGTATTTATCTCCGCCCTCTGTAACTTTGCCTCCTCTCTGTTTCTCTCTGTCCTATCCAAAAACTTGAAAAAAATGGCCACAGGAGGGGGTCGAGCGGTGGCACAGTGGCTCAGTGGGTTAAGTGCACATGGCGCAAAGCGCAAGGACCAGAGTAAGGATCCTGGTTCCAGCCCCCGGCTCCCCACCTGCAGGGGATTCGCTTCATGGGCGGTGAAGCAGGTCTACAGGTGTTTATCTTTCTCTCCCCTCTCTGTCTTCCCCTCCTCTCTCCATTTCTCTCTGTCCTATCCAACAACAAACAACATCAACAATGGTAATACTAATAACCACAAGGAGGCTACAACAACAAGGGCAACAAAAGGGGGGGAAAATGGCCTCCAGGAGCAGTGGATTCATGGTGCAGGCACTGAGCCCAGCAATAACCCTGGAGGAAAAAAAAAAAAGACCTCAGGAGCAGTAGATTTGTAGTGCTGGCACCAAGCTCCAGCCATAACCCTGGAGGCAAATAAATAAATAAAGTTTCTGTGATCTGTTGGTATGTAGTAAGATATTTTGAACCTTTCTACATATTTTGGTCCCTATATAAATTTTCTCTGCAAAAACAAAATGGATTAAGAAAAGGTTTTGTTTTATATTGTAGATTGGCAGGGAAGTACACCAGCAGGGACTTTTTATAAATTGGTGAATCTAAGAAGTTGGTGTGAGGAGTCATAACCTGCAAATCAATGGTCTGTCAGTTTCATGCTTGAGTACTGACTCATGATGACTCTTTAACATACTTTCGTGGAAAGAAACTGATTCACAGCAGAGAAGTGGCAGCTCTCAATTCAGATTTAACTCGGGCTTGGGAAGTATGAGAGAAAACCTGCTCTCTCTTTTCAGGGAGAGGGCACCAGAGATGTACTTACAGGTCTGCTTTGCTCACTAACTAGAATGGCCCACAAAGAGTTACAGCTACTCTGGAAACTTAATGGTTTGACAAATGGACAGAGGAGTAATTTATAATAAGCTGCTTGAGAGTCCCTAATTTAATTTCTTATTTTAACTACAATGAGAGTTCGGGGTGTCAATATGTCTTGGGAATATTAAAGTGAAAATGAGAATTCTGAGTAGAATCTTAGTCTTTTCTTAGGATAGAAGAGAATGTCTATCATTCTTGAATCTCTGATTATTAGTCTTCAGTTAATTAGTAATGAAATACTCCTTGACTGTTCCAAAGTCCTCCTCCTCCTCCTTCTTCTCCTTCTCTCTCTCTCTCTCTTTCTGTTTCTCTCTCGCCAGTTAGATGCTAAACTCTTTTTTGACACAGCAGCTGGAGGAAGGAAATTATTGGTTTTTGGCAAGGGCAAAAAGACAGCGAGGTTCTAGAAAATATTTCACAATCAGCTTTCAGGATTAAAAAAAAAAAAGCCCTGATGAATAACATTTGCCAATATCCATAGTATATAAGCTGTCACTATTACCTATTTCAAGTGCCTAACTGAAGATGACACAGGGGAGAGATAGGTCCAGCTAGCTCTCATCTGCTGGTATAAAGGTGACCTTAGCAAAGAGATTAATGGGGCAGAAGCCATACAGAGGCATTTTCATCTGGATCTTCAAACATTGCAGATAGAATAAAGTTGAGCAGTATCAGGTTTGTTCTGCCTTTATTTATTTTTCAGTTTTAAAATGACTAAAAAATACATTGCTTATCATGAAGGACAATTCCATTTGTATCTTCCTGGTCTTATATTAAATTTAAGCTCCATGGTCATTAATGTAAAACTATTGAGCCTTAAGCCTGAACTGCCTAAAATCTGGAGATGTTTGATGGAACAACAACACAGAATGACAAATCTACATGGGTGACTGGGGCACTGGTTGAAGAGCTTTATTTTATTTTATTTTATTTTATTTTGGTATTGAACTATGTTTTCATTTTAACTTTCAGAATTATGTTATATGAAAGATTAAAGTCCTTTTACTCGGTGATTCATTTAGATCAATTTTGGATAAATTGACATAGAATGGAAAAATTTGAGTTTTTTTTTATGTGTACTGTTGACGGGGGCTAGATCAAATTGAATAGCTTCTGCACAGCAAAATAAACCAAAATAAACTACCAGACAAAGAGATTCCTTACAGAACGGGAGATCCTTTTATTCCATACATCAGACAGAAGGTTAATAACCAAAATATACGAAGAGCTCAGCAAACTCTTCAATAACAAAAATGATCCTAACCAAAAGTAGGGAGAGGGTATGGACATAATATTCATCAAAGAAGTGATCCAAAGGGCCAACAGACATATGAAAAAAACGTTCAAAGTCACTTATTATCAGATACATGTCAATCAAACACCAATGAGATACCACTTCACTGCTGTGAGAATGCCATAGACCCAAAAGGACAGTACAACAAATGTTGGAGAGGCTGTAGTGGTAGAGGAATCCTTCCACATTGCTAATGGGAATGCAAATTGGTCCAACCCCTGTGGAGAGCAGTCTGGAGAACTCTCAGAAAGCTCGAAATGGACCTGATGACTCCCTGGCTGGATAAAACTGGAACCATGGAGGTTGTATAATAGAGCCCACTTTGACTATTACCTTTTCTTTTTAAAGTTTATTTATTGGATAGGGACAGAGAGAAAATGAAAGGAGGGGGAGATAGTGAGGGAGAGAGACAGAGAGACAGCAGCCCTGCTTTACCACTTGTGAAGATTTCCCCCTGCAGGTGGGGACCAGGGGCTTGAACTTGTGTCTTGCACACTGTAATGTGAGTGCTTAACCAGGTGCACACCCGGCTGGCCCTGACTATGACCTTTCTACTTATTACCATATGTATTTCCTGATGTTGCTTTTCCACCATTTTCTATACAGAGGTAGTATGCTCATACCTCCCCTCTCAGAAGTTCGAGATGCGTACACACTGCAGCCTCACTTGCTCTACGTGGCATCAAAGCAGAGCGCTAGTGCTTCTTTTTAGAGCTTGTTCTGCTGACTAGACAAGCCTCCCAACTGAAATTGATTTCCAGTCATCTGGGTTTTTTTTTCTAGTTCGTTCTAAAAATAATTTCTAGTTTTAATGATTTTATTAATAATGGTTTAAAAATTATCAGGTATTAGGGGTATATTTTCACATCATATATGTGTATGCATAATTTACCGTATTTATCAAGCTAGTCCTTGCCTGCCCCTGCCAATTACCACCGTAGTTCTCATAAAGAGACAGTCTGGTGACTATTAATTTTGCAGGTTCATTTGCTTCACCTCTCTGTTCCGCATATGAGCAAAATCATTTAGTAGCTGTCTTTCACTTTTTTTCCCTCTTTTTAAAAAATATTTATTTATTCCCTTTTGTCACCCTTGTTTTTTATTGTAGTTATTATTGTTGTTATTGATGTTGTCGTTGCTGGATAGGATAGGGAGAAATGGAAAGAGGAGGGGAAGACAGAGAGGGGGAGAGAAAGAGAGACACCTGCAGACCTGCTTCACCTCTTGTGAAGTGACTCCCCTGCAGGTGGGGAGCTGGGAGCTCGAACTGGGATCCTTACGCTGGTCCTTGAGCTTAACCCACTGCACTACCACCAGACTCCCGTCTTTCACCTTTTTAGTTACTTCTTTTTACTTTTAGTCACCTCCAGTTCTGTTTTGCCCTGAAAGGTACAACATTGTCTTTTCTTTTTTTTTTTAATTGCAATGTAGTAGTCTTTTGAATTGAAGATTACTGTTCCACAGTAATGACTGTTCCCCAGTAAAGTATTACATCTTTATTCAGTCATCTGTTGAAAGTAAATATCTTTCCTAGTCAGCTGTTTTTATGATTTTTGTTTGTTTGGTGGAGATATGCCTATTTCTAGGTGTGTCCTCTTTCGTTGGAATCCAGAGAGTACAACAATACTAATCTAACATAGTAGATTAAATGGCTTTGTTTCTTACACTTAAGGATTCTCCTCAGGACTGTACTATAAAGATGAAGAGCTAGTTATAGAAGGTCAGAGAAGTTGGAACATATTGAAAAGGCCAGAAGGGAAGTCAGTTACTATAGTAATTCAGGGACTGGCATGCCAGTGATGGGGTACCTTGGCTGGCATTGTCACTAACTCAAGTAGCAAATTTGGCTCAGTTCCCCTTGGGTTCCTTTTATTTTGGAATGAACCAAGGGCCTCAAACATGGACGAGACCATGTGGTGCTAAGGATTGAATCGAGGGCCCCGTGCAAAGCAAGGCATGCAACCCACTTGCTGAGCTATCTCTTGGTTTCTTAACTTGTCTTCTAACCCTTCCACTGTTCCTATACAGGACACAGCAGAGCCCAGGGAGATCTTTCAGTAACTACCCGGGATTCTGCTGCTGTCTCACTCAGTCCTACTGAGTCTCTGTGTCAGCAGATCCCTCATCTCCTCTAAGGCTCTGCGAGATGTGTTTTTAGCCTTCCAAAATGGAAGCAGTCTCCAGAGGGGGATTAGCCAGTTGGCTAAAGAACAAAGAATCAATTTAGTTTAAAATCGTTCCTTTAATGGTGGTATTTTGCATCTACAGTCATTTTCCAAGGTACTGTATGCACTTGCCCCGTGTGGGCTTGCCTTTGACTCCCGCATGGATGGGGGTTGCTGGGGGGAACCCCAATTCCTTTTGGAATGAGAATTTGAACCAGAAAAGGATACAACTTTCAAACTATCTGAAATGGGACAGTAACTGCTCAGGGTGTTTCTTGAGTCTTTTATCTTCAGTGAAAAGAAGGTGGAAAAAAAGAAAGGAAGGAAGGAAGGAAGGAAGGAAGGAAGGAAGAAAGAAAGAAGGAAAGAAAGAAAGAAAGAAAGAAAGAAAGAAAGAAATTATCAAAAGCTATAGGGAGAGGAGAATTTAAGAATTTATAGTCTTGATTAGGTTGTGATGTTTATACTCCCAGAGGGATAGAGAATGGGAAAGCTATCAGGGGAGGGGATGGGATAGGGAGATCCAGTGGTAGGAATTGTGTGGAATTGTAAGCCTCCTATTCTATGGTTTTGTTAATGTCTCCTTTCTCAAATAAATAAATAAGAGATAGTGCTCCAGTACTGCAATTATTTGCCAAAAATCTTAATAAAATGCACATTTCTTCCCTTCATGTTTCTAAAAAAAAGAATTTATAGTCTTGCCTATACATTGACTAATTGACTATTAAAAATGATCTAATAAGATCACCTGACACTGGAATATTGTTGTATGCTTTACATTGGTTTGGTCTAGCTCTCCCCCTGCCAGGAAGTTGGTTTAGTCCTGCTAGTTTCGCAGCTCGATTGTCCCCGCCCCAAAGAACCCCAACAGAGTTCGAGACTTCTTGGCGCTGCCATGTGAGAAGGATGCAGGAGAGTTCTGTTTGGTGATTAGTTTGGGTTAGTTTATGAATCGTTGTTCATGAATAAAGAAATACAGCTTCCCGGCCCAGCCGCGTGTCTCTGGTCATCTCTGTTACCTGCCCGTGAAGCCAGCCCGGATAAAACAACAGAATATATCCCTAACAACATAGAAACCCATGACTGATGTTGTAAAGTAAAAAGTCTTCCATTCCATAGGTTAGCCAAATAACGAGGAAATGCATCTCATTTGAAGTTGAAACCCCAATTTAGGCAGCACTACCTAATAACCGGAATCAGGTGTAATGCCAAACTTTAAGTAGAGAATAAACCAAATGCCAAATGCTAGCAATGCTATTTTCTTCCATATAATAATTGTGGAATCTAAACATGGTTTTTATTCCTACTTATCAGATCCCCAAACTGTAGTCAGGGAATTTTATCTTCTCTCAAATCTTCAAGCTTAGAGTGATTGAGCCAAGTGTAAACAATCTAGCTTTAGAGGGGCTTAAACTCCAGCAAGTCACGGGATATTGCAGATAAGTAATCAGTAATTATGTATCAAAAAGAACTATAGTTTGGAAAACTTAGATGTAAGAGGTAGCTAGGCTATTTAAAATTATCACAAATAATCTAAAAAAAAAAAAAAACCAAACAATAAAATTATCTAAAATAAATGGGCTGTGTAGACAACAAAAAGATTTTCAGTCCAAAAAGATTTTCATGCCTGAAGGTCTGAAGTCCCAGATTCTATCTTCAGCACCACCATAAGCCACATAATATGGCAGTGCTCTGGCCTTTCTCTCTTTGTATCTCTCTTATTAATATAAATAAGTAAAATGTTTTTTTTAAAGATCTTTTTACAAGATTTGCTCACCAAGCAAATATGAGGGAAAGCTAGCATGTAGGCTCGGGAAAGGTCATGCCAGAGTCATGGAGTATAGCCACAACACTGCCCAGTATGAAAGCACCCTGAAATACCCTTGGAGAATAACAAGATCAGATGATGAAGAGAACGTCAGGATGAAAAACTATAGGAAGGTAGAGAATTTTTATGAGACAGGGTCCTACTGCACTGTCTCCTCAGGGCCTGTCAGTGCACCTCTCTAGCATGTGCTTGGTGATCTAGAAATATTTCTTAGGAGCCAGCCAGTGATGCATCTGGTTGAATACACATGTAACTGTATGCAAAGTACCCGGGGCCCTACCTGCAGGGAGAGAGCTTCAAGAGAAGTGAGGTCATGTTGCAGGTGTCTTTTTTTCTCCATCTAGATCTCCCTCTTCCCTCTGAATGTCTCTCCATATCCAGTAAATAAAAACCAAATAAAAATATTTAAAAATATTCTCAAAGAAGGAATAGAGTGCTTCTGGACATGGGTGTTGAGTCCCTAGACTGGAGCTAAAATAACAGGATAGAGCATCCTGGTCTTCCTGTCTTAGTTAGTTCTTCTCCTCCCTGGGCCTTTATTTAATCTAGGAAAAAAAAAATCCAAACTAAGTAATTTTAATGCAAGATTTATGGAGCAGAGGTTTATGCATGGGGTGACTGGGAAAAGAAAGTGTCTATTTGAAGTACACTTTAATAGAGGAAAAGATCATGAAAATAATAATAAAGAAATAATGTAGTGGGAAGAGAGGAATCAGTTACTGTTCTTTATTTTTTAAAATAAAATTCATTTAATTGAGGCTACATTCATTTACATCATTCCAGTATTTCAGGAGTATGTTTATACCTCTCCAAAAGTAGGTTATCACACATGCCAATGGTTAATGCCCTGATGTCCTTCTACCACAGTCACTGAACTTCCTTCATTCTTTGGTCCCCCACCAACACCCCCATCCACATACACACACATTGGGACTTTAACTCCTTAGGAAGATAGCAGTAATTGTAACAATGTGCATGTGTGTATGTATGTACATGTATGCACATGTGGTCATTGTCTGAAAGCATTGGTTAGAGCAGGTGGCAGCTCTTGGGGTAACAGCTAGAGCGACAAGGAGCTTTCCCAGAGCAGAATAAAGCATCAGTTTGAGTTGCTGTTAGAGGCCATGGCAGCAATGGAAATTCATAATTCACCACTTCCCTTTCATTTTTTAAAATATTTATTTATTTATTTTATTTGTTACCCTTGCTGTTTTATTGTTGTAGTTATAATTGATGTTGTCGTTGTTGGGTTGGATAGAGAGAAATGGAGAAAGGAGGGGAAGACAGAGAGGTTAGAGAAAGATAGACACCTGCAGATCTGCTTCACCGCCTGTGAACTGACTCCCCCTGCAAGTGGGGAGCCTGGGGCTCGAATTGGGATCCTTACGCTGGTCCTTGCGCTTTGCATCATATGTGCTTTCCCGCTGTGCTACTGCCTGACCCCCTTCTTTTCATTAAGGAACCAAACTGTGGTACCTGGGTTGGGGGAGGGCCACTGGCTTCATCAATTATGCTGATGTGGGGTCCACTTGAGACACCTTTGGCTTTGTGGTCTCAGAAAGAAGGCTACAAGCAGCTAGGGTATACCTGCCACCTAAAAGTCTAAGACAAAACCCTGATTCTCGAGTCAAAGCTTTCTCACGTGTGTGTGTGTGTGTGTGTGTGTGTGTGTGTGTGTGTGTGTATGTGTGTGTGTGCACACCTATAGGAGATGTATCTGTATCTGTAAGTCATTGCATCTTGACTACTTCAAGTATAAGTAAGACTTGATCTTATACAGCTTCCCCACCACTCCCAGTATACAGGTCACCATTTCATAAACCGAGGTTGGTAGCAATCACAGGAAGTCTGCGCTTTATGTATCTTTCATAATAAAAACCTACCCTCTTGGAGGCAAGTTCCAGGGTCTTCTGATTTTCCAATAAACGATGATGAAAGTAATGAATGTTTATGTTAGAAAACTAGGGAAAAAAAAAAGGCCAAAGGGGGAAATGAAAATCACCCAGAAGGAGACCTTTTTAGAGAGGAAAGGGATCCTTTTGCTATTTCAATATAAACTCTTTTGCATTCAGTTCAATTGGAAAAATGTTCAGGGTGCCCTGCAGACCTCTGTGCATCAGGCTGGGGTGGGGCTGGGGGTAGGGGAGGCATATTGGAATAACACAGCTTGGCTCAAGTCCTCCTAATACAGTAAGGGCTGAGCACCTCTCCTTATAGTGGATTCTGTGCTCCCATTATGACTGTTAAATGAGCTTCCAGCCTAATCACACTTGTCATATTTGCCAGGCCACGGATGGCTTTGATGAAGAAAAGAGGACCTTAAACCACCAATAACAGACTAAATAAGATGTGGAAACAGCCTTTCATTTTCCATTTCTAATATCGGGGCTCCCAATGAAGGAGCTGGTGGACTACGACACGGTTGTAGTGCAGTTTAGCTCCTGATGGCAAAGGTGAATGACTTGACTTTTCCTGTGAATGACTTGGGGAGGAGGCCACCATTAACAAGAGCTGAGGCAGATTGGGGTGGACTATTAACCAGCTGGGTGGCTCCCATGTGTGGGTGGAAATCCATGTTGCCAAATTGCCCAAGACAGGTTGTACAAAAGCTATCATCTGCTACTAGCTTATGACTTGCCACCAGTTTTTTCTAGTCATTTCTGATGATTGTCTGCATACATACAGGCTTCCTTCCTGAAGACTGCATTTTTTTGGGGCGGGGTCGAGTGGATACACACTCAGGAGGAACTTGTGGTTGCAGTGGTCACTTTAGGGGAGAAGAGAAGGCAGGGTGCAGACTATAAATGACTTTAGCTAGGATGGGTGTACACAAGGCAACTGTGTTTCTAGAATGATTCTAAGGTGCCTAGAGGTTGTTTTACTGTTGTGGAAGCTCTGTGTGGAGGTGGTGGTCTTGTGGGTGAGGGAGGGGCCACTTCAAAGACTTATTCTGTGCCAGCAGCTGCACAGCGGAGCAGTCAGAGAAGGGAAAGAAAAAAAAAAAAAAGGCAAAACAGCAGCAACCAAAACCTTCAAGCAGGAAGGACATACAGACTGTAAGGATTAGCTTCTGGTCAACTCTGTGTTTTAAATTAAAACCTGACTACAAGTTCTCATCAGAGAGAGTAGGGGTGCATTTCTTCTCTTCTTATATACCTCTGAACCTCTTTGGTTCCCCTTAGGCCCTCACATATTTTCCTCTTGAGTTCACTGGAGTATATATACCTTGTAATCCAGGTTAGTACTGGTTTTGTATAGTGCACAATGAAAGGCTGACAATCAGGTAGGAACAATGTTGCAAGGACTGGAACACAAAAGTTGGATTCTAGTCAACAGTGTATGGTATTTTTGCCCTTGGACAGTCTCTTAAAACACACAACAGCTCAACGCCCATGTTCAGCAGGGAAGCAATTACAGAAGCCAGACCTTCTACCTTCTGCAACCCACAATGATCCTGGGTCCATGCTCCCAGAGGGATAGAGAATGGGAAAGCTACCATGGGAGGGGGTGGGATATGGAGATTGGGCGGTGGGAATTGTGTGGAGTTGTACAAAAAAAAAAAAAAAACAAAAACACAACAGCACCTCCACCCCTTAACTTACTTGTAAATTGAAAGTTACCCACCATCATGGGATGCTGTGAGGATCAATTATGGTAATGAATTATTTTTAAAAATCCTGATAAAAAGATAGAAATATTCATGCTATTGAAGTAGTATGTCTCTGCTTTGACTCAGTTTGGTGATAAAGAATGTGGATTTCTCTTAGAGCAGGAAGGAGTTCAGCTTCATATTCAGGTTTGAGAATAAAGAAAATGGAGGCTTTCATTAGCTACATGATTCCATGTAATACCTTTGGATGGGTATTTCTGTAGGAGCCTCCTTATTTTCTTCTGTTATTTGAGCCTGGTAGAAAGAAAGTTGTGGATTGAGGGTAATTTTTTATGGAGTGTACTTCAGACAACTCAAAATCAATAATTTTCTTTGTTGGAGGCACCCAGGAAAGGAGAACATAAGGAATCATAGGGGTTTACTCTTGCTTTCAGAGGCCGATGGTAAAACTTTATGATAACCCACATAAAATGCATGGTTGAGTACAAATACAGTTGTATTTCATTATAGCTTATCGTTGATGATGGATAGCACTGCATTTGGTAACACTTGACATTTGGTATGTATATGGTCAAAGAACTGAACTGCTTCTTTCCTTTAGTGGTACACAATTTATAAGGCAGTTAGAGGGCCTCAGGGTGGGATTGATGAAGGGAATGACAGACTGTGAAGTCTGCTGTGGCTTTTCAGAGACCAAGGGTAAGGGGGAAAATATGTTTAATGATAATTCCTTCCTTAAAATGCCGCTGGCATTAACAATGGGATGTGGAAGTACTAGGAACAATAATAACAGTGATGATAATAAATAATGGTGATGGCGATAATAATAGTGACAGCAAATGTGTATTTATGGAACACTTAGTCTATTTCAGGTTTTGAACTTATTATTTTTACATGCATTTCCTCATCGGAGCCTCATCTCCTAATTCCCTGTGCAGTAAGCACTATGATTCCTGCTTTACTAATAAGAAAACTGGATCTGGGAGAAACTGACCCCAGTTTACATAGTATAGTGTGTGTGTGAGAACTCTTACATCAGTAGGATGGCAGCAGATTATCATCCAAATAACTTTTTTTTTTTTTAATCCTGTTTCCTACTTCTTAGAACACACAACTATGGTACAGATTCCAGCTTCCTCTGTGGGTGGTATAGTCATGTGACTAAGTTCTAAGCAAATGGAAAAAAGGAACGTGATAAAAGAGGAAGGGAGAGGTCCTATCAACTCTGATATCTCCTAATCTGTCCTCTGTGTTGTCATTTGCTTCGTGGATTTAGAGGCTGCTGATGTCACAGCAATGGCAGGGACACAACACCCACCGACCTGGGATCCTGATTGGCTACATGGAAGAGCCTTGCTCATGAGAGACACTGGGACTTAAAACTCAATTTTGTGTAAGTTACAAATATATTTCAACTACACCAAGATACAGAAATCTTGGCGCTCTTGCTCTTGCATGCTGATTCTGATTTAGATGCCCAACAGTATATCTCTGGAAATGATACCTCCCTGAATAATCCGCTGCATTCTATTTCCACATATGTTCAGAGGCAGAGGTTTGCTCATGAGGGAAAACTAGATCAACAGATGTAGCTTTTCAAAACTATCTATGGAAACTGAGAAGCCTATGGTATCTTTGTCTATTGAATTCAACACAGACATTCATTTAAAAGTGTGAAATGGACCTAAGTTGGGGACTAGTGTTTTGCAGAAACCCATCATGGGGAGATGAAAAAAATGATCTCATATATCAACAGTGCATAAAGATTAGCCTCCCAATAAAAAGATTAAAAATGTCATCAGTTTTCCCTTTCTTTCTTTCTTTCTTTCTTTCTTTCTTTCTTTCCTTCTTTCTTTCTCCCTCTCTCTCTTTCTCTTTCTTTTTCTTTCTTTCTCTCCTTCTTTCTTTCTCCCTCTCTCTCTTTCTCTTTCTTTTTTTCTTTCTTCTTTTTTTTCCCCATCTCTCCTACTCATCCTTTCTCTCTAGTGTCTGTTGTATTCCACCTGCCTTGTTATGTGGGGAAGTCCGGAAAAAAAAATAGAGAGGAGTAAGGAAGGAATTATATTTTCTTCTCTTAAGGAGATCAGAGTCAAAGGGTATGTGGAAATGTGTCAACATGAATATGTAGTCAGGCTACAGTGTGGTGAAAGACATGTCTCTGATATCTGATTACTGTAAAAAATAGCGACTGCAGAAACGTTATCATCTATTTTCCATCTACACCATGCCTCGGCCTCGCGTGAGCTTAATGTGCAGCTTGGCGATATGAGAATCTGGCATGAAGCCCAGCCAGTGTATCTTGACGTTACTCTCGATCGCACTCTGTCATTTCACAAACATCTCATAAAAACTGCAGCAAAGGTGGGCGCAAGGAATAACATCATTGCAAGACTGGCCAGCTCCTCATGGGGCGCGAGCGCTTCCACACTACGATCATCATCTCTGGCATTATGCTATTCCACTGCAGAATACTGTGCCCCACTATGGTTCCGTAGCCCCCATGTCCACTTGGTCGATTCCAAATTATATTCCTCCATGAGGATAATTTCTGGGACCATCCGTTCCACCCCGGTTCCATGGCTGCCAGTTCTTAGCAACATCGCCCTGCCAGATATTCGTCGGGATGCGGCATCATCTAAGTTCATTTCCCAAGTCTACGCTCGATCGGACCTGCCAATATACACGGATATCTTCGCCCACCCTTGACATCTCGTCATCCAATCTGGTCCCCTAGGCCTACACTGAACTTCTCTGTTCCAGACTCTTGGAAACAGAGTTGGCAGTCAGCTGAGGTAAAGGACAAACACCTCATCACAGACCCCTGCAAGCGTCAACCCGGCTTTGACCTAGCACGTTATGATTGGGCCCTCCTCAATCGCTATCGAACAGGCCATGGCTGGTGCGCCGCTGTGTTCCATCGCTGGGGAGCCAGAGACGACCCGAACTGTTCCTGCGGCTACAGACAGACTATGACCCACATAGTCAACAACTGCCACCTCTCCAGATTCAAAGGAGGTCTCGAAACTTTACATCAGGCTCAACCTGACGCTGTTGACTGGCTACGGAAGAAGGGCAAACGCTAGAAGAAGAAGTGTGGTGATACCTGAACAGCTGATCTGAGGAAGCACAGAGGAAAGTGCCAGACCTGAGACAGAAGAGGCAGGAGACACTCAGACCAGGAAGGACTGGGGGTGGGGGGATTTTCTGGGATGTGGGACTTTTGAGTGCTAAAACGTACATATTTCTGTCCTTGAAATTCTAGTGGTTTGTCACTCTAGGTGAATTTAATATTCTTCCAGAATGAGGAGTCTAGAGAGAACATTCTAGAACAAGTGATAGCATAAGCAATGGCAAAGAAAAGAGGGAAACAACATGCTTTAGGAACTGTGAGCTGTGCTGCAGCTCAACCACTGACATATTAAGTGCAGTGAGGATCCATGAGCAATGAGGCTGGAGAAATTAGGCCTGCCTGGGATGGGCTTTGAAAGCATCACTTGTTTTGAAAGACATACTTGTCAGAGTGGCTTATCAGAGAATGAAGACAAAATAATCAAGGAAGCCATGGTGCAACTTCAATTGGAGTCAGGGTTGAGAGGGAAGTTTTGTAAAATATTTAGAAAGAAAAATATTTTTAAAAATATTTTATTTATTTATTTTAATAAGACATATAGAGAGAAAGATACAGAGATAAAGAGAGAGAGAGTGACAGAGAGACACAGAGAGAGACAGGAGCGCTGCTCAGCCCTGACTAATGGTGGTGCTGGAGACTGAATCTGGAACCTCACAGCCTCAGGAATTAAAGTATTTTTTCATAATCACTTTTCTTTTTTTTTTTAAGATTTTATTTATTGATTGATGAGAAATACAGGAGGAGAGAGAGAAAGAACCAGACATCACTCTGGTACATGTGCTGCCGGGGTTTGAATTTAGGACCTCATGCTTGAGAGTAGTCAAGTGCTTTATCCACTGCAATACCTCCCGGACCACAGCATAATCATTTTTCTATCTCTCCAGCCCAGTAGGCAAAAATCTTTCATATTTCTTCATTTTTATTTATTTATTTATTGGGGAGTTAATAATTTGCAGTCAACAGTAAAATACAATAGTTTGTACATGTGTAACATTTCTCAGTTTTCCACATAACATTTCAGCCCCCACTAGGCCCTCCTCCACCATCGTGTTCCAGGACCGTGTACTCTTCCCCCCACCCCAGAGCCTTTTATTTTGATGCAACACAATATTTATTTATTTATTTATTTATTTATTTATTTATTTATTGTGGAGCTAGGACCTCATGCATGAACAGTTTCACTGCCTCCAAGACAACTTTCTCATTCAGATCAAGAGACAGACAGCAGTGAGTGAGCCAGTGAGCACGAGAAGGGGAGAGAAAGCAATGGAGACTACAATACTGAAGCTTCTTCTTGGCATCCTGGCATCCTGCGTTTTCCAAGTTTGTACCTGGACCATGTGTAGCCTTCACATAGCAAGGCTCACTCCATTACTGCTTATCCTTGCAAGCCTAGTACTTTATCGACTGTGCCATCTTCTCAGTTCTCATTGGAATATTTTCCCCCACCAGTCTGGAAAACTTGCTCTTTTCAGAATTCCCAGGATCTGCAACCCACAGACCCTATTCTCATTGTCTTCAACTGTGGCTAAGGCTGTCTCTTCCCTGAAAGTACTTGTCTTACTTATTCCAGATTCTGAATTTGATGTCCATGTATATGAGTCATCTGAGCATCATCTCAAAACTTCCTTGTGAGGCTGGTGCTTATTCACAGATGATTAGAATCACAAACATTAATGTAACACTTAAAGCAAGTCAAGATGGTTCTTGACTATGAGCTATTTGAGGTCAAAGTCTATAATAATTATTTACTTCCAATCCGGTACAGTTCCTGGCTGGTGTTAGATGCCTTTGGAATACTTGCAAGACAAGTGAATGGGTAGGCACCTTGAGGGAATCTAGCCAAAGGCAGGAAGAAGATGCATTCTTGGCAGCCAGTTGCCAAGAATTAGCTTAAGAATTCTAATGGCGGTGTGGTGCAAGGGGCTGGAGGTAGTTCAGCTGCTAGAGAACACATGTTACCATACACAAGGACGCAGGTTTGATCCTTGGCCACCACTCTGGAACACTGGGAGGAATGGAGCTTCACAAATGATTGAATGATATTTCAGTGTCTGTATTTCCCTCAGTGTCTCTCACCTTCTATATGAAAAGAAAAGAAAACAAAAAGGTCGAGTGGTAGAGAACCCAAAAGGCTTTCATCCTAAGTTTCTTTATTTTCAAATATTTGACCAAAGTGTTATTGGTATCTATTAACATTCTCTGTGTATATGAAGCAGTATATATATTTTTACAGAAAATGATTGTCGGGAGTCGGACTGTAGTGCAGCGGGTTAAGTGCAGGTGGCACAAAGTGCAAGGACCTCTGTAAGGATCCCGATTTAAGTCCCAGGCTCCCCATCTGCAGGGGAGTCGCTTCACAAGCAGTGGAGCAGGTCTGCAGGTGTCTTTCTTTCTCCCTCTCTGTCTTTCCCTTCTCACTTCATTTCTCTCTGTTCTATCTAACAATGACAACATCAGTAACAACAACAATAATAACTACAACAATAAAAGGGGCAACAAAAGGGAATAAATAAAAATTTAAAAAATTATAAAAAAAAAGAAAAGAAAATGGTTGTCATAACATTAACTCGGTGCAGACAAGAAAGGGAAATGTTTTCTCTCTTAAAAAAAAAAAACACATTTATTTATTCATTCATGTTTGTCTCCAAGGTTATTGCTGAGACTCAGTGCCTGCAGTACAAACCATCTTTGCAGGCAGCCATTTTTTTTTCCATTTTATTGGACAGGACAGAGAGAAACTGAGAAATTACAGGGTAGAATTTGTGCCCAACTGGGTGTACCACTGCACAGTCTCTTAAATATTTTTTTTTTAAAAAATACTACCCTGCACAAGAACCCAGGTTCAAGACTCTAGTCCCTACCTGTGGAAGGGTAGTAGGAGGGTGGGGGCTTCAAGAGTGGTGAAGCGGTACTGTAGGTGTCTCCCTTTGTCTCCTCCTATCTCCTGCTCCCCTCTCAATTTCCCTCTGTCTTAATCAAGATAAAAGTAAATAAAATTAAAAAACCCAGCTTGATTGTAAACTTCTATAACTAGATTCTTCTCTTGCAGTTTTGGTGGGAATTATCTTATTTGCTTCTACCTAAAGGCAAATATATCAATAGCATCTTTCTGAGACGCAAATTAAATAGCAAGACAAGTTTCAGACAGGAGCTATCTCAAAATATGGTTGGTTGCAAAGGGGTACACTACTAATTTGAATTCAGTATAGACTGACTGGAAGTATAATGGGATCAGGGAGAAAACTGACCAAAGAAAATGCTGCAGGTAAATTGGTTGTTACCTGTGTTGGTTTAAGAGGGAACTTTGAAGCCCTTGAAATGAAGATTCCTTCCTTGCATGGGAAGACAGTGACAGTTATAGCCTAGTAGCTAAGTGTTATTGGGATGGCAATGCTCTCCACATTCTAATTATCTTCAACTTGATGCTTCTCTTTCCAAATGAGTAACAGTTCATGAAAAAAAAATGAAAATGTGGTTAGTGTAAAGTCGGTTGCTGACTGTGCCTTCAGAAACAACAAAAAAAAAAATTAGGTTTTAGTGATTTGTATAAAGTCTACCTTTAATCTTCACTGGACTCTGACTAGGCTATTATTCATGGGAGAGCACACAAGACTTGCCGTAGATTACATAGCTGTAGGTATGACCAGTTGCCTAATTATCCTCCTAATATTAGTCTTGTATTTTGATTCAATTGCTGGGAGGGATGGAAATGAAACCACATAAAATCAGCCCCTTTTTGCTCTGATGTCACAGAAAAGTCAAACTTGGGCTCCACCAGTTTTTTTTTTGCAAAAGGGGAAGTATGTGTTCTCCAACTAAAGTACTTCTTATTTAAATCAAATCTCTTCTTTCTGCTTTGGCCACCATCTTTTATCTCCTCAGAGAAAGGGGAATGGCTAGAAGATTTAGGCCCAGATTATCTGCCTCTGTGTTTTTCTCCATTTTTTTTCTCCCCAGTTATTTCTGACAATAGCGGGTAGGTGGAACCTCATCTAAGAAATTCTGGCTCCTCTGTAAGAAACTGGCCCTGTGATGTTCCATTTCAAATAAGATAGCTTGAGTTCTTTGCAAAGGTTATTTATTAATCATCTACTTTCCTTATTTAAATATTTAAAAACACACATACACACACACACACACACTTGCTTGAAAGATTATATTATCCATTATAGAAGAGACTATTCTTTCAAATAAATTTGCATTCTTAGTAACTATCATTGTCTTTAACATATATGAGTACATGTTTAACTGAATAAATGCTAGTCAATATAATTATTCTGCCATTTTCTAGTAGATGGACAGTAGGAATATGTGACTAGAAATATGGACAAATTGCCATAGCTATCCATTATCTTTTTATTATTTTATTCCAGCTTAAATTTTGGTATTATTTTTTGTCTTGAGATTTATAAAAAAAATTAATATCCCTGCTCTCCAAAAATAAAAAACAAACCCCCAAATTCATATATATTCTCAAAGTCCACCAGGACTTTTCAAGAACTTTTATATATAGTTCTATGAAGTCTAAGACTTTAAGCTTACTTAGCAAATTTGACTTAAAACTACAGCTGAAGTTTCAGCTTGTTGTAGTTACAACTCCATCTAGGGCATCACCTGCTAGCTTCAGAGTCTGGTTAACATTATGGACTTGAAGTTGGGGAAAGAGGGGGATGGGAGAAGCAAGTCTCGCCAAGATCCAAGAGATTTTTCAGTGGCAGTTGTACTTCTTTGAGGAGAATGCCTTTGAGTGCTCTCTGTCCTGTAATATAAAATATCACTCAGCAAGCTGCACTTTCTGATAATTTTTATAGCAAAACATAACATGCTTTTCCACCAAGGTCAGAAATGTCAATAAAAAGGTACAAATGGACTTGCCTGTGATTCTCAATTTTGAGAACAGTCTGATCTCTTTAGTGCATTGCTGCTGAGACTTGAAAAGCAAGTGTATTTTCAAAGGAACTCTCGAGCCTGCCCTAGACTTTAACCAGGGCACCCGCCTATGCAGTCAAGATGTCCTTGGAGGGATAATGTAGTGCCTTGACCTTGGTTCAGTGTGTGTGTCACATGGGTATGATTATGTTAAGTGACTGTCCCTGGTTCCACCAGTTACTTTGAGTTTGACAGTGGTAAACATATATTTTGGAGATAAGGGTGGGGTCAGGGAAAAAACAGAAACTTCAGTTACTTATAAGAGGCTTTGGTGATTTCTCTATTGACTTATACCAAGTTGCCACAAATATTGTGGTTTCAAAAAAATCACTCTTTTTGTTTGAATCTTCACAATTCATTAGGTTATAAATTGGGGTGGGCTCAATGGGATTCTTTGATTAGTCTGAACAAGGTCAAATCGAAGTGTCAGTCCAGCATTATGCCTATCAAATATATATATTTTTATTTTTAATTTTATTTTTCTGCAACAAGGTTATTGCTGTAGCTTAGTGCCTACCTACGTGATGAATCCACCACTCCCAATGAACCCCGCTATTTTATTTCTTTTCTTTTTTGAATTTAATTTTTTATTTATAAAAAGGAAACATTTATTAAACCATAGGATAGGATGGGTACAACTTCACACAATTCCCACCACCAGAACTCTGTATCCCATTCCCTCCCCTGATAACTTTCCTATTCTTTAACCCCCTGGGAGTATGGACCCAAGGTTATTATTGTGGGATGCAGAAGGTTGAAGGTCTAGCTTCTGTAATTGCTTCTCCGCTGAACATGGGCATTGACAGGTGGATCCATACTTCCAGCCTGTCTCTCTCTTTCCCTAGTGGGAAAGGGCTCTGGAGAAGCAGAGCTCCAAGGCACATTGGTGGGGTTGTCTGTCCAGGGAAGTCTGGTCGCATCCTGCTAGCACTTGGAACCTGGTGACTGAAAAGAGAGTTACTATACAAAGCCAAACAAATTTTTGAACAATCATGGATCTAAAGACTGGAATAGTGTAGATGAAGGGTTGCGGGGGGGGGGGGGGAGTCCTCCATTTTGTAGATAGCTACTAGGTATATTTTAGTTGTATTCTAAAGGGCCTGTGGCTATAGTAATTTTTTTTTTTTTTTTGCCTGAGCCTGAAATCTGATATGCAGGTGGATCCTAATTATTGTCTGGGGAGGTGATGTTGTGACTGGAAAAAGGACCAGAAAGCTGGATCAGGGAAGAGAGTAGCTCCCAAATATGGGAAAGGTGTATAAATATTGTTCTCTGTAAACCCCATTGATTTGATGTGATCTGGGGCCCATAGTCAGCGTAGAAGCCTATGTGACCTCTGTATCCCTGTAGATCTGAACTCATATTCTGTGGTCATGAGTAGGGTAGTTGGAATGGTGTTTATGTACACTCCTATTAATTGGTGGTCATATAAATCATTATTTAATTAATATGAGAGGGATAATTGATTGAATTTCACAAACTTTTTGAAGCACAGACCATAGGCTGAGTTTTTGATGTGTTAGCTCTCTTAAAAGCTTAGACCAGGGAGAACAGAAGCAATTGGTGGCACAGCTGTATACAAATAATGTCAAAGGACATAAAATATGGTGATGTTCTGTATGAAAATCCTAACAAAGGAATATTTCAAAGTTAAACCAATTGCCAAATAATGTGACTATAGCACTAATTATCCTCTTCTTAAACCCTAAGACAGCAGGAACCTCCTGCTTCCTCTTTAGAGCCTATATGTCCCCCAGTCTTGGAACCTCTGGGTGGGGCTCGCTTCTCTCAAGTCATACCAAATGATATTGCATCTGCAGATTCCAACCTAATCAATGCAACGAGTACCACCTCAGCAAGCTTCACTTCAGACTGTGTCCAGAGACGTCAGGCATGGAATGCCAACCCTTCAGTCTCATTACTCCGGTGAGACCTTTCCTTTCATAGGATTCCCTAATTCCATTCCAGGAGGTTCTCTTCCTAACAAAGACCCAAAACCTAGATATAGGCCAGGTCCCATGAGATAGAGCTTATGTTCATATGTATCCATAAATTAGAGCAAAATATATACCTGAAAGCAAAAGTACACAATAGTCTGTAGTGAGTCAGTATAAAGTTCCTGATGAAATAGTGTCTACTTAAACTTAGATACCCTCCTTACCTACTTCCCATTACACTTCCATCTCTCACTCCAAAGCTAACCTTATTAGAGCAAGGACTGTAAAAACTGAATAAGGGCAAGAGACTGGCATACTTTAACAATGACTCTTTAGTCACTATCAGGCCACCCCATCAGCTGGGGCCCTATTTGGAGAGTCCTGAGATTCCCAAACAGACATGATGGGCCTAGACCTCATATAAATCCTTCTCTCCATTGTTACTGGTCATCTATATCAGGAACATCAAAACAAACCCCTTTGTGGGCCCCCATAGGTCTTTGCCCTCAACTTGGATCAACAATGGTAGAGAATGTTCCATCCTCTGAAAAGAGGCTGGACACATACTCTATGCTACACCTGAGGAAGATGGGTCTTGAAATTGGGGCAGCTTGGAACACACCTACTCATGATATTACATCTTCTAAGGTCTTTGTCATGCTAAAGCAAAAATTGCACTAGTTAGAGTTTAACTAGCAAGGAAGATTTTATTCAAGACAGGATAGGGAACAGAGGTTGGAGAGTCTTTAAGAGATGGTATGGGTGGGATTCTAAGTCATCTTTGTGAATTGGTCTTATCTAAAATAAAAGTGAGAGTTTTCCATATCTCCTTCATCGAAGACAATTCTACATCTTGGAGCAAAGTGCATGCCAAAGTTAGACTCCTACACTTTAACAGAGCCCAAGACATGGTAGTATGATCTTCCATTATTCTTTCTTTTCCACTGGATGGGTTCCAGGAACCTGGGAATGAGCCTCAGGCTACAAAACAGGAAAAAGGCTTTTAAGCAAATTTACATCTCAAAGCAGTAGAGGGAATTTATAGTGACAAGTTTCTTAAAGTGAATGTATTAAGCAAAAGCAGGTCAGGGGCTTAGAAATCTTCCAAAAATTTAGTCTGTGACAAATGGTAGGACCATCTGGGTCAATTGTGAAGACAAAACAGATAGATTGCTATCACACCTTGTAATCTGAATGGTAATATTCAGGTGTCATTTGCTCCAGGAAATTCTCTATTACCATTTACATCTAGATTTTGACTTCTTCCTCTTTGACTTCAGAGTTCCTGGTCCTATTTCTGTTGTGTGTAGTTTATGTTAAGTGCACACCAATAGCACTAAAAAAAGATGTACAAAAAATAGCATATGTGTACAGTATAAGTAGTAGAGTACAAAGAAATGTAAGCATTATGTTAAATAAGAAATTTAATAATTTAGAAAAATTTGATACTAGATTTTTATGATAAATAAAAAGCAAATTATTAAGCTCAATAAAAATATGATCCAAATTTACTAACACACCAAACTACCATATATCCCCAAATGACAGTATTTATTTGTGTGAGGTGAGGTTATAGCTGATTTTTTATTTTCTTCTTTGTGCTTTACCAGGTTTTTGGATTTTTCTACAATGAAAATGTATTTCTTCTGACAACAGGATAAAAAAATTTTCACCAAGAACTGTGGACCGAAAGTCACAAAGGCAGTTTTTATGACTCCCCAGATATTACCTAATGGAGGGAGACAGAATATTTTAGAATGTTTCCTGAGTAATTTCTTGTCTATCTTTTAGTATGTTTTTTTTTTTTTTTTTTGGTTTAAATAGGGACAGAAATCAAGGTGAAACACATGCTTCACTCTTCCTGATCCACTGTGTTTGTGCTGGAGACTGCGATTTCTGTAAAGAAGAGACTTTGGCGCCAAGATGTTTAACTGCTTGTGCCATTCTTCCCCACTTTGGTTACATCTGCATCCTCAGCTTTGACTCGATTCATTAACCAAAGGAACTTCTTTATTTTAAAGTGAGCTCCCCCTGCTAGGTATCTGGTGCTGAAAAGTTATTCAAAAGTGGCATCAGGGGCTTTAGATGGTGATGTGTTGCCTATTAAGAAGTGCTATTGTCAAAAACCACAGGAACACATGACAAGAAAGTCAGGACTTTAATGGCCGGAAAACAAGTTAAGAGAAACCTCTTTAGGCAGCAGGGGTAACAGCAAAACTTTCCAAAAGAGAGAAAGTGGCCTGTTTTGTAGATGAATAGATTCAATGGTATAAAAGTCTATACATTTGTAGCAGTTTTCCTCAAGTTAGGAAAAATCATGCCTATCTCTCAGGGGGAAAGATTGAACATGTTCCGCTGAAGAATATACAAGGATCACACATCACATGTACTGGAAAGGGAGGAAAAGTATCACCTGGAGTGTATTTAGGTTTTTTTCAACATGGAAATGAGGATAGAGGTGTTTAAAGGTCAAGGTGGACTCCACTTACCACTTCCATTGATCAGCTGGGTTCAGTCAGCGTTCTTGGTTCCTATCATTACAAAAGCTCTATGTTGGTGCAGTCAAAGCCAGAAGAATGAATACTTACAGGGAAGATTTATCATCTCATTCAAACTATAAACACTTGCCTGTCGTATGCTTTACATTGGTTTGTTCTAGCCCTCCCCTGCCTAGAGAATTGGATCAGTCCAGCTAATTTCGCGGGCCCGCTTGGCCCCGCCCCAAGGAACCCTGGGAGAGGGTTCCTGAGTTCGAGAGTGCCAGAGTTTTCAGAGGGTTCCCCAGTACGAGAGTTCCAGACTTCCAGAGTTGGAGAGTTCCTGAGTTCAAGAGTAAGAGAGAGTGCTTGCGCCGCCGCAAAGAGACAGCAGAGTTCTGTTTGGTGATTAGTTTGTCTTAGTTTATGAATCGTTGTTCCTGAATAAAGAAATACAGTTTCCCTGCCCAGCCGTTGTCTCCGCGTCTCTGTTCACCACCACGAAGCTAGACCCGCCCGGCAAGAGCCTCCGAAAATTTTAACAACACTTGCCAGTTTTTTTATTTCTTCCTTTTCTTCTTTAATCTTAGAGTCTGTCTCAGTTTTGACAAGAAGGCAAGAGGCAGAGTTGCACCAAGTTTTGGTGATTCGTTTACTAGTAGCCAGGTGAAGACTAGTCTCGCGAGGCACCGGCTGAAGAGACTCACAGCTTTTTGATATCCAGCAGATGACCTTTGTGGTATCTGAGACCCTCCTTCAAACTTGCTCAAGAAGAAAGTTTATTGGCAGCATCCTTCTCCTGTAGTTCCCAGAATAGGAAAAACAACAACTCAGCTTCTAGAAACTGAGATGGAAGTACTCAGAAAGCCTCTGAAAGCCGAGACTCACTGTCTCCAGCTTTGTGAGATGTCTCTGCTCAGTTCTTCTGTGGTTGCAGTTGGAATGCTCTTTACTAGCCCCAGTTCAAAGCCACAGAAGTCTCTCCAGCAAACTATGAGAGGTTCCTATTTAAAGAGAATAAGAAAGCTTCTGAATCAGCTCTGCACCTGTGGCTAACGGGTCCGCACTAACAGGTCCGAACCATAATTGCAACTATGTTGAGAACTGAACCATTTATCTATTGGTAAACATGTTCAAACATTCCCTAGAGCATGGACCTATGTGTGGGGTACATTTTTTACACTGGTTTCTGTTTACCAGCATTTCCTTCATTACTTCTTTCTTCCTTGATCAGACTTTTTTTTTTTCTCTTTAAATTTTACTGAAGACTTTAGAACTCTCTCCAGGCCCCTGTATGGCTGATTAGGAAAACACCCTGAAGATGGTTCTCTGAATTGTTATTCTAAAATACATTACCCTGAATCTAAATGGTTTGTCTGAATATTTCAGCTCAATTATTCTAACTGTAGGCATAAACTTGTGTTTTTACAATAATATGAAGCCATTTCTTATATTTATTCAATGGGTAGAGTCAGCTAGCTAGGGAATTACAGATAACTTTGAAAATATAGAAACCATTTAACAAACAGAGAAAACACTAGCAGTGAAATTCCTCTCCACTATGTCCCAGTGAGACCTGGAGTTACAGACACCAGATTCCTTCTAGAACCTTTAACAATACCCAGCCTCCTTCATGGATTGCTTTTGCCTGCAGCTGCTAACGCTGCCTTAATAATTTATGCCAGGTTTTTCATTTCTGTTCACTTCGTCACTTAATCAGAAGAGTTGCGATTTCTCTTTCCTAATATATCTTCATTTTCAACCCCATTACCTGTACAGGCTCCTCAGGCTCACCCGTTCCTGGCATGGCATTTTTGCTCTCAAGGTGCTCTCCTGGGTCTCTGGCAATCTTCTCCCTGCTAATTGGTAAAGACAGGAGTAGGAGACTGAGCCCATGAGGGAGGAGACAGATTCTCCTGGTATGTCTGGGGTCCTTGGGGACCTAGGCACTTTGGGGAAGTAGCTTTAACTCTGTCAGGCACAGCAGAAGAGCAATTTGTGGAGTCCTATTCTATAATATTTTTGTTGTCTTTCAAAGGGATATATATATATTTTTTCAAAGATACTTTACTGCTACTAGTGCAGCTTCTTGGACTCTGAATAATGATAATGCCATTAATAATAATAAAACTGTTGTGGAACATGACATAATGCTAAGAACTTTAAATGTTAATTCATTTATTCATCACAAGAATTCTGGGAGGCTTATTTATTTATTGTCACTTATTCCTGGGGTTCAGTGCCTATACAACTATACTGTTCTTGGTGGCCACTTTTTGTTTTTATTTCTTTTTGAGAGAGGGTGAGAAATAGAATGTGATAGAGGGGGAGAAAAGGGGAAATAGAGACAGAGAGAAGAAGAGATGTCTGCAGCACCGTTTCACCCCTTGTGAAGTCCCCCTACAGCTGGGGACCAGGTCTTGAACCTGTGACCTAGTGCATGGTAGCATGTGTACTTTACTGGGTGAGCCATCGCCTGGCCCTGCAGGATATGATGTTATCCTTGATAAACAGATGAAGAAACTAAGCAGAGATATTCATCTAGCATCTTAGTCCCCGTGAACTGCTGTAGCAGGTTACCAGAGACTGGGTTTCTCACAAACAACAGAAATTGATCTTTGACATTCTGTAGACTGGGAAGGGCAAGGTCCAGGAAACTGGTGTCTGGTGAATGTCTACCTCCTGGTTCATAGATGATCGTCTTCTCCCCGTGTCCTTTGTATGGCAGAGGGGACATGAGCTTTCTTTTAGAAGGAGACTAATCCCATCATGGAGTTTTCATCTAATCCCCTCCCAAAAGTCATAATAGGATTTAAGTTTCAGCAAGTCAATTTTGTAGAACATACACCTAGTCTATAGCACTAAGCCATGGGATGACTTAGCCCCTCTGAGACCCCAACTCTATCTAGTTCCAAGCAAAGTATAGCCAAGCATTCACTCAATTGCCACTGTAGGTTTGGTTTATCACTGGATCCTTCTTTGGCCTCTTTTTATTCCCTTTTTTTTAATTTCTAGTATCCTCTATCTCCGATAAATTTCCAAGTACAGGACTCATTCATGGTTATTTTGAAACATTCCAAGTAAACTAGTAGACATGGTATTTCTTTATGTGAAATTGCACTGGAAGGGTGCTCTCTTGAGAACCAAAAGCCAGTGACAGAATTTTCCATCACTGTTTCGGAAAGGAGAGAAGACCTTTTCGGCCAGGAAGTTTCATCCCATAAAGGTAGCATTATCTGTTCTGCTCGTATAATGACTAGCTTGTTGAAGTTGTTTATTACAAATACCTATTGCATTAATTTCAGGGGAATCTTAAGACTTGGAGACACAACATTTTGGAATGCATAGAACCAAGTATAGCACATTGCCTTTTGCACATCTAGGCTGAAGGTTGTCAACAATTCCTGTGGTGTCTATTATTTAGATTTGGAAAGCAGTTAGGCCCAGGAATCTACTTTAAGAAATCCAATCTTCTGGATGATTTTTTTTTTTTTGGTTTTCTGTTGAGTGTATATATAACAAATTGGCAAGAACTTAGGGTGATGTAAGTAAGAGAGAGGTTCAAGAAATGTTGGCAAGAGGGACATAGAAATTTGAATTCAAATTTACTCATGAAAATAATGATTCTAAAATTCTTTGTTAAGAGCTTACTCATGACCAGATATTTTTCTGTGTGTCTGAATTAGAATAGAAAATCAAGAAGATAAGAAGACCACAGGCCCTCATTAAGTTTATATTCTGGTATGGAACCTGAGGTATATATAATGAATAAGCAAAGTCATGGTATTTTTAGGTACTTACTGGTAGGCACTATGGAGATAGCAAGTGAAGTTATGTAGACATATATTATGTAGACATATATTCATGTCAGAGACTTGTGTTGGCACTATGGGTACAGAGGGATTTCTGAGGAAGTGATGAGAACTGAGAACACCAGTAGCACTGCCAACCCAGAGGGAATCCCTGCTGTGCCATCTCATTCTTACATAGACATTGCTTTGTTACTAGTCACATCCTGGCTGGTCAAATTCACTGACAACACAAGGTAATTATTAATGGGACATTGAAACAGACATCTGTGACACAGATAACACTTTTTCACTCCTGGGAGGTTTAAGAGAAGGAAGTAGTTGCTCTCTGGGAGGTGATGCTATGGATAAAGTGTTGGGCCCTCAAGAATGAGATGCCCAACAGTACATGGTGAGAGTGATGGTCTGGTTCTCTTCCTTTTCAATCTGCTTCTCAGTAATAAATTAATCTTTTGGTTCTAGGTGGTGGCACACCTAGTAGGGCATACATGCAGAATGTGCAAGGACCTAGGTTAAGTCTCCCAGTCTCTACTTGTAGGACAGAAGCTTCACAAGTGGTGAAACAGTGCTGAAGATGCCTCTTTTTTGGGGCCGGGTGGTGGTGCACCTGGTTGAGCACATGTTACAGTATTCAGGTTCAAGCCCCCTTTCCCCACCTGAAGGGGGAAAGCTTCATGAGTGGTGAAGCAGTGCTGCAGGTGTCTGTATCACTCCCTCGTTGTCACCCCCTTCCCTTTTAATTTATTTCTTTATTAAGTAAATAAATAAAGGTAAAACAATTTAAAAGGTGCTTGTTTAAAGAAAATGTGTCTCTCTTTCTCCCCCTCTATCTCCCCCTTCCCTCTCAATTTATTTTTCTTTTTTATTTATAAAAACCATAGGATAAGAGGGGTTTCTGAGTTAAATGTTCGTGTTTCTGAGTTAAATTTTTGTGTGGAAAATAAACAATAACAATAAACTTTTACATGACTGTATGAAGTTCATAAACAAAGGGGACCGAGAGTCCAGTGATGCTGTCACAAGCTTCTAAGTGTCAACAGAGACTTTGGACAGCTACCTCACCTTCAATCATTACAGTGCTATTTTTCAGAGTAGAAGACAGTATGAGATTAAGGATCAATGTTTAAATAAATGTCTTTCCCCAGAGTGCCACTTATGGCATTTTAAATACCATGCACAGAAGGATTACAAGAGAATTAAGTAAATTTTCATGTATCTCTAAATTAAACTATTGTTATTGAAAGAAAAAAAAGGAAACATTGACAAAACCATAGGATAAGAGGGGTACAATTCCACACAATTCCCACCAGAACTCCATATCCCATCCCCTCCCTTGATAGCACTTAACCAGCTGCTCTACCACCCGACCCCTAAGAAGGAACTTCTTCTAACTTCCAAGCCCTTTGCGGTTTATTCACCCTCTTAGTTCTTTATGACTTTACAAAGTGGTTAGCTTTATTATCCCCATTTTATAGACCAGGAAACAGAGTTACAGAAATTAGGAAAAAGAAAGAAATCTAGTGTGTAGTGAACACTCGGCATAGGGCTGCTTTTGGCGACTCTAAGGCATTATCTTGCTTTGTAATCATACGTACTGCTTGCATAATCTCCCATTCTCAAGGTTACAAACAGGGAAATGGACAATTGGTGATGTTATATGACTCATTCAAGGGGTGTGAATACAAGGGCACAGCCAAGCTGTGACCCCAGCTTTGCATTGTTATGAATGCCTCCTCTTTTTCATACCTATTATGTGGCTAGCAGGTGGATGGTCCCTTTTTTTAATGAATAAACTCTCTTGCCTTCACCAGATACCAATTTGCTAGACATTAATTCTCTGACTCTTGACAGTAGATAGCTGCCCTATTTTCGGGGTGTCTCTCTCCTTCTCCGGCAGGGTGGCCTCCAGGGGAAAGGTAACGGGCTGGTTCTTTCTCGCTCACGACAGGGGTGACACGAAGTAAAAGACACCAGGGGACTCTTAGCGTGAATCTAGAATCTGAGTCCTTAGAGTCCCAGAATCCTAGAGTCCGTTTATTAGCAAAATTGACATGAGTTAAATAGAAAAGCAATGGAGGTAATTATTGTTGAAATATGACAGAAATTACAGGTTTCTTAACAGTCAGCATGCCCCCAAGGTAGGGGGCTGGTATGACAGGAATTGATGAGATACAAAACAGTTATTTTCCATGACACAAGCAACTTAATTATCCAAAGGTATTTGAGAGAAGCATAGGGGTTAAACCAGTAGGGTGAGACAGAAAGAAGATGAATATCAAAAGGCCATATAGTTTGGAATTTCTCTTGTCTGGGGTCTGAGGTGTGTGATGAAGTGTGTGATAAGGTGTGTTCTTCTGTGATCAGAAGGTGACTTTGAATAAGTGAATCTGCAGCCATGTGGCCTGTGGTTAATGAAGGGAAGTACTGTGGTATCTGTGGGCCTGAGAGTCAAGAAGGAAAGAACCAAGTCTGAGTTTCCCCCCTTATGCTCACCTCGGTTGAGAGAGACTTACCAAGAGATTATCTTCTCAGACCTCCATCCAAAGATGGGGGTAGTTCTCCCTAAGCTCTATCAGGCTTCACATGTTCCCAACACCCTATCAAATGTCTTATATGATGCCAAAATTACTAGCTTTTCCTACTTTCCCAGTAAATCTCTTGTATGTCAACTGCATTTCACATTTTTGGGCCAGGACAAGAGAGGACACCTCTCCTTTCTTTCATGTTGTTTAGCATTACCCATACTCAGTTGTGGGTAGTTTTGCCTGGCAGGAGACATATTGACAATGTCTGTAGATGCTTTTGTTTGCCACACTTAGGGATGGGGATGGAATTGACTAGCATTTTTGAGTGGATAGCAAACAGATTGCTGCAAAGCACTTTGCAAGGCACAGAGCGGCTTCTGAGCACAAGGCTAATCCAGTTCAACATGTCAGCAGCATTGATGAGGAGCAAAGGGCGAGAGTCTCACCCAGTTAGAAAGCATTGCTTCCCATCATCCTCCTTGGCAGCAGGATACTCTCAAGTGGAAAACTGAGTTTAGTGATTCAAAGTGCACATGGCCCCCCTCTCATCCCCAGTTTCAGTGGGTTCAAGGGCAAAGTGAAGGACTGGGTATCAGAATGCATCAGACTCCTTCCTATACAAAGCAAATGTATTACTCACCTGTAAAGAAGGATTTCTGGGTTGATAGGGCTGCAGCTTCCATGTGAGGACATGCAGATTGTAGCTAGATGAAGAACATCAACGTTCATTTAATTGCTGCAGCATCCCTCATCGGAAATTTATCCTGTATGGGTAGCAATAGCCAACAGATGGGGACCATTGAAAATCCATTTTGGCGGCAGGATGTGTGGAGGAGGACTGTGTGGGAAGCAGTGTTGGCTGCCAGCTCCTGAATGACTAGGTGCTGAGTCATCTGTGGGGACTCAGGAGGGCAAATAAGGTGACTGTTCTCTGATGATCAGCATGAGCCTCAGTGACACGAGGCCAGACTTGGTACAACCATGACCTTGTTTCGTTCATGTCATAGCCATGTGGATCTGGTTCTTGTCACTTTCTTCGGCCCCCAGCATTCTTGTCACCCCTCTGGGGGGCTCCGAGGACTTATTTTGAGGTTTTGAAGATGTTGGTTAACTTGTTATTTTAAGCAATGCAATGTACATACAGCTTGCTTTTTTTTTTGGAAGAGTTTGTAGGTGCTTCCTAGGACTGATTCTCCTTCTACTTAACCCCCTCAGATCTCAATTTCAGCTGTTCTGAAGTCATTCCTTATACATCACAGTTTTTAGAAGTTCACTGTGTAATACAATGAACAAGTGCAGATGGCATGCCAGAAAGAAGTGTGGGGGAGGGGGATGGGTTGGTGTGGGAATCAGGCCCTTGTACTCCCATTTTCACATAACTGTTTTGGGTTCACTTGGGGTCCAGGGAGAAGTGGCCCTCAAGCCTTTCCTCATTATATAACCCATACATAAAGGAATGCTGCTTAGAACTCCAGAGAACACGGCTTCAGACTGGAGACAAAGACCCTGATCAGCACTTGCCCAGTGTTGGGTCTGGGAAGCCATAGACCAAGAAGCAGTGCATGCAAACGGCTCCTTTAGGGTGACCTTCTCAAAGTCTGGCCACTCTAAAGTCTTGGAACTTAGATGTAGAGGATTTCAACTACCATGCCATACCAGAGTCAGTGTGATTATATTCATCTTTTAATATACTAAGTAAATAAATATTCATAGGGTACCTACTATGTGTTAGCTACTCCTCTAGTTCCTGAAGAGATAGGGGCTGGTAAATACCTGCCTTCCAGAAGTTTATGTTACAGTGGCGTGGGGGTAGAGAAAAGCAAATGAAAAAAATAAATAAATGAGACCTGTGACTACTAGGTTTGTAACATAATATAGGTAGACTGATAACAAGGAGCTATAATGTATAGGTGTGTGTGTGTGTGTGTGTGTGTGTTTTACTAAGGACTCTTAAGGGGACGATTATATTTATTCTCTCTAGTCAGCCTATCTAGTTATAACCCTGTTGTGATATCCATTTTTTTCTTTTTTAAATATTTATTTTATTTAGTTATTCCCTTTTGTTGCCCTTGTTGTTTTATTGTTGTAGTTATTACTGTTGTTGTCATTGTTGGATAGGACAGAGAGAAATGGAGAGAGGAGGGGAAGACAGAGAGGAGGAGAGAAAGATAGACATCTGCAGACCTGCTTCACCGCCTGTGAAGCGACTCCCCTGCTGGTGGGGAGCCGGGGTTCGAATCGGGATCCTTATGCCAGTTCTTGTGCTTTGCGCCACCTGCGCTTAACCCGCTGCGCTACAGCCCGACTCCCCGTGATATCCATTTTTAAGATGAGGAAATGATGACAAAACCAGTAAGTACTTGAGCACATATTATGATTATTAGATGTCAGAGGCAGTCTGAACTCAGACAGACTAACTTCTGAGCCCACACCCATGATCGCCAGGATCTCTAAGGCAACACATTCAGTCTTCTAGGGGACTAGAGTAATATAGTCTTTCTTCATCTGGAAGTCAAGAGCTTCAGTGGAACTACCACTGGGTCATGCTAATTCTAGCAGAGCTCTGTCAATGTCTTTAGGCAAATTTGCAGTGTCCTTTGTATTTTAAACACAGCACCTTACCATCTCTTCTGATTAGGAAGTAGGTATTTCTGTGAATAACTAGGGGAATCTCCATAGTAACTACCTGGAAATCCCCAAGCCTGCTGATGGAGATGTGTGAGTGGTAAGAGAACTTGAACTTGAATACAGTGGACTCCTCTAGCCACCTTGAGTACGAACAATAACCACCTTGTACAAATAGAGAATAAGTGCAGAAGTGAGAGCCTCGTCATCTGCCTGGAGATTTTCCCATCATTCTTTGTTGAGTCACAGCCTTGTGATTTATAGCCTCCAAAAAGCTATGGAGTTTCTATCTTGATCTGGGGCCTGATTCTGATTGATTCCTCTACTCAACAAACTGTGTGTGTGTGTGTGGGGGGCTTTCAGGGTAAGAAAAACTGTTCCTTAATTTCTTTGCTTTCTGGGGAGGAGGTTGTTGGGCAAACTCAGAGCTTCACATAAGATACCAGCAGCACTGCTTCGCCTCTCTTGAAGCATGTGGGGATGGGGGCTTGAATCCTGGTCCTTGTACATTTTAGCATGTATATGCAACTGAGTGTGCCACCACCCACCCCCTAAAGACTTAGGTTCAACCACTGTCACTACCGTAAACCAGAGCTGAGCTATACTCTGGGAAAAATTGAACACACACACACACACACACACACACACACACACCCATTTTATTTGTATGTTGCATAAACGTTCCCATTGCCTCAGAAACTCTGTCCTGACTCTGATAGTCTATACAAAGCCTCAATTAATACTTTCAGAATGTTTAATATAACAGGGCCTTAAATATGGATCTGATAAGCTTTGATCCATATACCAAGATCCTTTGGAATGTGATTTGTGTGTCTAGTGTTACTCTGCTTGTTTTCTTCCTTAATGACTAAGTCACTCCCTGGAAATAAATGAGTCATTTGCAGAGACACATGCAGACGTGCAGGCCCTTGGGGCACTCTTTTAGTGACTGGAGATAAATAGACTAAAAGTGCTGGTGTTGAGTCCAGTCCAATTCATCTGTTCTGTGTCTCCCCTTGGCTATTCATGTTGCCTAGGAAGCAGGATAACTTATTAGGAGAGTAGAACTGAGTTCAAAACTCTTCTTCATCACTCACTAGTTGCATGACCCCAGGCAAGTAATTTAACCTTGATATACCCCAGTTCTCTTATCAGAGGGTTAAGTCTGTGGATTTTGTAAAATACTGCCTTTAAAGAGGCTATGAGAGTGTGCCTGGTTTATAATGTAAAGTGTGGATTTTGTAAAATATCGCCTTTAAAGAGGCTATGAGAGTGTGCCTGGTTTATAATGTATTCTCAATCAACAGATGACACAGAGACTATTGAGGATGAACTGAGGGTCTATTCCACTAAATCTATTTTATCTACTTTCCTTTCTACTAAAGATATGGAATGATAGCATAACAATGAAAAAGCCAAACCTTTTGATGACAGGCATGTTGTTTAATGAATTTGATTTCCTAAGGCCAGTGTAGTCGTCTGCAGAGGCAATGGAATCCTATCAAATGATAGATGCTGTGAATAGAGCTAATGGGTGGATCTTTAGGAATGATCCTTTAAAAATTAATCGGAGTATTAGAAATTTGTGTGATAGTATCCTGACAAATTCTGAAAAGTATAGTGTATGGTTGAGAATAGGTTTTACTTGGAAAGTTTACAAAACAAAGCTTAGCAGAAAAGAACGTTGTATTCCTGAAATTGCTCTCTCTCTCTCTCTTTTTTCCCTGAAGAAAGTTGATTTGGGGCCTGGTTGATTCCTCTCCTCAACAAACTGTGGGGGTCATTTTCTGGGTAGGAGAGATGGGGGGAGAGAGAAAGATAGATAGATAGATAGATAGATAGAGAGAGAGAGAGAAGACTGGAGCTTCCTTTGGTGCTGTATTACCTGCCATGTGGATCTCCAACTTTAGTTGCATGGCAAGGGCTGCACCTTATCTGGTGAGTTATTTTACTAGCACTACCATGCTTTCTTAGGATGTCATATGGTCTAAGTGGTGCATCCTCAAAACACTTTTGTATTGAAATCTTAATGCTTGATGTGATGGTATTAGGAGGTGGAGCTTTGGGGGAGATAATTAGGTCATGGGGACGGAGCCTTCGTAAATCTGATTAGTATTCCTATTAAAGAGACTCTGCAGAGTTTTCTCACCCCATTTGCATCCGTATGTCCCAGAGAAGTGGGCATCCTTCATATATTTGAGATTTCAGGACAGAAATGTTATTTAGTTGGTACACCCAGAGAGGAAGTAATTAAGCCTGCTCTGTCCTCATGCCACACAGACTATCCAGAGTGTGGGCTGGAATGTCCAGGACATAGAGAGAAGGTGAAGCCTGGGTCCTATAAAGGAAGAGAGCTTTCACTGAAAAGCACCTTGGAATATCTTGACCTTGGAATTCCAGTCTCTGTAACTGGGAGAAATAAAAATGTGTTGTTTATGACTTGAAGATAGTATGTTTCACTCTATTTTAATATTTTATTTATTTTAATGTTAGAGAGAGCGAGAGAGTGATAGGAAAAAATATGAGAGAGATCAGAGCACTGTTGCTCAGCTCTGGCTTATGGTGGTACTGGGGATTGAACTTGGTACCTCAGAGCCTCAGACATGAAAGTTTTTTGCAGAACCACTGTGCTTCCCTATATTTTGTAGGTAAAGATAGAGCATCCTTACACGGGAAAGCTATTTTCAGATGATCCTGCTTATAATACCAAACAAGTTTGCCTTCAGATGCCATTTGTTTACTTTACTATTGAAATATTTTTTTGGTTTATTATCTTTATTTACTTGATAGAGACAGCCAGAAATTGAGAGGAAGGGGATATTGAGAGGGAGAGAGACAGAGAGACACCTGCAGCCCTGCTTCATCACGCATGCAGCTTTCCTCTTGCAGATGGGGACTGGGAGCTTGAACCTGGGTCGTTGCTCACTCACTGTAAGATGTGCACTCAACTCGGTGGCCACCACCAAGCCACTACTGAGATAAATTAACAACTATACTAGTGTTGAGTTGCTGCTTTGATAATATTAACACTTCATGTCCCTTTCTATTTTGTATTATCCTTATTCTTATTTAAAAAAAAAAAATTCTCCTTTCCTCCTTCCTTCATGCCTCCTTCTTCTTTTTCAAATGATTGAGAGTTTCAGAGAGAAACACAAGATAGAAAGGCCAGAACATTGCTGAGCTCTGGCTGATGGTCGTGCTGGGGATTGAACATAGTTCCTTAGAGCCTCAAGCATGAAATACTTTTGCATAACAATTATGCTATTTTCCCCCAACTCAGTTTTATATTTAATTTAATTTATTTGATTTTATATCTTTTCTCAGTGTCAAGTCTTCACTGTTCCAGAAGAAGCAGAGGTCAAAGGAGAGAGGAAAAGACACCATGACACTAATATTTTCCCAAATGCAGTGGGGTCCTGGCTCAAACTGGGGTCATGTAAATAGCAAAGTAGGCATCCTCCCCAGTGAGCTGTCCTGTCCACTCAAAAGTTCATTTATTGGGACTGAGTGGTGGAGTACCTGGTTGAGTGCACACGCTATAGTACACAAGAACCCAGGTTCAAGCCCCTGATTCCGACTTGCAGAGAGAAGTTTCATGATTGGTGAAGCAGGGGTGCATGTGTCTCTCTCCCTCTCTATTTTCCCCTTTGCTATCAATTTCTGAGTGTTTCTATTCAATGATAAATACAGATAATAATAATAATAATAATAATAATAATAATGTTTCTTCTTTTTTTAAAAAAAACTTTTACTTTCTCTGAAAAGAATTTCCCAACAAAATAGTTAAATGCCATGGTTCTTCCCTGCCTCTCTATGTCCCAGAGAAGTGGGCATCCTGCATATATTTGAGATTTCAGAACAGAAGTGATATTTACTTGGTATACCCAGAGAGGAAATAATTAAGCCCACTCTGCCCTCATGCCACACAGACTATCCAGAGTGTGCGCTGGAATGTCCTGGATGTCAGCCAGAATTATTCATGCATATCTATAGGTCTGCTGGTATCTTGCCAATAGTCCATTTGATTCAGGTGGCCACACAAATTAGTCTGAGCATGCTACCTGCCATGCTGTCTTCCTTAGTCATTAATGAGCAAAATTGAAAAAAATTGGCTACCCAGAGAGCATGCCAAAAAAAGTGAACATCACCATTTTAACTTTGCACATATGTCATAAAAAATGTCCGTTGTTTTAGGCCAATCTATTTCCCCTGTGGAACTTGGAACTCTATCCTTAAGTGAACATTTATCATGTCTTAGGATATTGGACATCCTACCTGAAATCTTGAAATCGCTGCAAAGCCTCCACTTATTATTAAAAAGTGCTGTCACCTAAATGAGAAAGAAGCTTTAGCAGATGGGGAGAAGGAAAGGCAAGTTGCCAAAAGACACATTTTGGGGCTTAGCAAGAATCACAGACTGGAGAAACTTCACTCTGTTCTGACTAATTATTGAGATACACAGGTGAGAGAGAAAGAGAGTAAGCTAAAGAGGAAATGTAGCTTCATCAATATTTCTGAGACACTTGACCATGTTAAGGCAGAGATAAGAAACTCAGAGTCTCCTGGTTGGTAACTTATTGATTGCATGAGCTATTCACTAATGAGCCAACTATGAGAAGACCAGCACCAAAAACTTTCTATCCTCAAATGTGCTGACATGTTTAAAATGGAATCTGTGTTTGTAAGAACACCCCTGTGTGAAACGGGGGAGAGGGAAGAGATAAAACTATTTGGAACCTTTGACTTATTTCTCCAGCTTACCATCATATATTATTCATGTTGGTAATTAATTGCGAGGTCTATTCACATTGCAAACAAGGAAGAGACAGAGTTCAAAAGAAGTTCATTGCCAAGAGCAAGTGTTTTTCTAAGGGGAGAAGTTTGTTACTCTCTCTCTCTCTCTCTCTTTTTCCTGACTTGTGCTCTGCCTAGGAATGAGATGGACAAGGGATTTGTTCACAAATGAAAAGCATGACAAGACCACCATATTACACAATTTGAAAGGGAAAGTTTTCATTGTTTGTCAGACAATTGTCTTGAAAAATTGTATACTGATCTACAGCCTCTGGAAGAGTGAGGATACACTAAACCAAGGTAACTTAAGGAAACTACTATGATCCACTGGTTTCAAAATCATGCATTTTTTTTCATTGCATTGTTTTGTGTGTGTGTGTGTGTGTGTGTGTGTGCGCGCGTGCGCGCGCGCGCACACACGCACCCCCAGTGTTATTGCTGGGGCTTAGTGCAGTGCCTGCACTATGAATTCACTTCTCCTGTGGCCATTTGTTTATTTTTTGATAGGACAGAGATAAATTGAGATGGGGAGGGAAGATAGAGAGGGAGAGAGACAGATAGACACCTGCAGACCTTCTTCACCGCTTGTGAAGTGATCCCCCCTGCAGGTTGGGAACCAGGGCTCGAACTGTGATCCTTGTGCGGGTCCTTGCACTTCATACTATGTGCGCTTAATCTGTTGTGTCACCACCCAGCCTCTCAATGCATTGATTGTCATGATGTTATTGGGATTGTCTTATTTATTTATTTATTGTCATCATGAGGGCTTCACCACTTTGGAATGACTTTTTCAGGTAGAGCTAGAGAGATACAGAGACAGAGAGACAGTGACTGATCACATCACTGAAGTTTACTCCAATGCAGTGGGGACTGGCCTTGAACTTGGGGACTGACTGCACACATAGCAGCAAAGCAACTCAAAGTCCAAGTGACCTTTCTACCAGCCTGAAACTGGATTTTATAATAGATTTTTACAATGACATCTTTTTTTGTATACATTTTTTAAATTTCATTTATTTGATAGAGACAGAAACTGAGAGGGGAAGAGGAGATAGATAGAGAAGGAGAGAGAGAGAGAACTATCTGCAGGCCTGCTTCACCACTCGTGAAGCTTCTCCCTGCAGGTGGGTCCTTGCACATTACAAAGTGTTATGTTCCACCACGTGCACCTCTGCCCAGCCTGTACAATGATATCTCAATGAGTAAAATTCAAATGATGAGAGGGACTCACTCTTATAATTAATCATGAGTTATTTTTCTAAAAATGTATGGTGCCATTGATAAACTGTGTTTGGAGGGGAAGGGTGGGTTAAGTCATGACATTAATTGAGAATTCACGTGACTTTTCTTTTCTTTACTTTTTCACTCGTTTCTTTCAGTTGACATGCTCCACTAAGCTTTGTTCTGTTAAAAAGAATGAATGCAGTGGATTTTATTGAAGTGAATTGGTTTGTTCTCAGAGACCATAAGGATAACACTGAAGTAAGGTGAAAAGAATTGTTTTAGCAGTTAATTAAAAAAAAACAAAGCAAAACAAACAAAAACCTTCCACCTACATAGGAAGACTTACTGGCTTTTGTAGTTCTTTTCTGTTGAAAGATTTTTAAAAATTTTTTATTTATAAAAAGGAAACATTGACAAAACCATAGCAAAAGATTACAGCTTTGCACAATTCCTAGCACCAGACCTCCATATACCAACCCCTCCACTGATAGCTTTCCTATTCTTTACCCCTCTGGGTGTATGGACCCAAGATCATTGTGGGATGCAGAAGGTTGAAGGTCTGGCTTCAGTAATTGCTTCCCTGCTGAACATAGGCGTTCACAGGTCAATCCTTACTCCCATCCTGTCTTTCTCTTTCCTTAGTGGGAAGGGCTCTGGGGAAGCAGAGCTCCAAGGCATATTGGTGGGATTTTCTGTCCAGGGAAGTCTGGTCACATCCTGCTAGCATCTGGAACCTGGTGGCTGAAAAGAGAGTTAATATATAAAGCCAAGCAAATTGTTGGACAGTCATGGATCTAAAGGCTGGAATAGTGTAGATGAAGAGTTGGGGGGGGGGGGGTCCTCCATTTTGTAGATAGCTAGTAGGCATATTTTAATTATATTCCAAAGGGCCTGTAGCTATACTAGTTGTTGTTTTTTTTTTTTTTTCCTTTTTCTTTTTTCCCCTGAGCCTGAAATCTGATATGCAGGTGGATCCAAGTTATTGTCTGGGGAGATGATGTCATGGCTGGGAAAAGGACCAGAAAGCTGGATCAGGGAAGAGAGTAGCTTCCTAATATGGGAAAGGGGTATAAATATTAATGTAAGCCCCATCAATTTGATGTGATCTGGGGCCCATAATTAGCTTAGGAGCTTGTGTGACCTCTACATCCCTCTAGATCTGAGCTCACATTCTGTGGTCATGAGTAGGGACATTCCATGCTGCCCCAGCATTGACCTATCTTCCTCAGGTGTAGCATAGAGTATGTTGTCCAGCCTCTCTTCAGAGGATGGAACATTCTCTACCATTGTTGATCCAGGTTGAGGGCAAGGTCCTATGGAGGCCCACAAAGGGGTCTATTTTGTTGTTCTTGATAGAGATGACCGGAAACAATGGAAAGAGGTATTTATTTGAGGTCTAGGGCCATCAAGTCTGTTTGGGAGACTCAGGACTCCCTGATTAGGTCCCCAGCTGGTGGAATGGCCTGATAGTGACTAAGAGTCATTGTTAAAGTATGTCAGTCTCTTGCCCTTATTCAGCTTTTGCAGTCCTTGCTTTGCTAAGGTTAGCTTTGGAGTGAGTGAGAGAACTGTAAAAGGAAGTAGGTGAGGAGGTTATCGAAGTCTAAGCAGACACTATTTCATTATGAACTTGATACTGACTCACTGCAGACTATTGTGTATTTTTGCTTTCAGGTATATATTTTGCATATGTGACCATATGCTCTATCTTACGGGACCTGGCCTATATCTAGGTTTTGGGACTTTGTTAGGAAGTGAGCCTCCTGGAATGGAATTAGAGACTACCATGAAAGGAAAGGTCTCACCTGAGTGATGAGGGTAAAGGGTTGGCAATCCATGCCTGATGCCTCTGTACACAGTCTGAGGTGAAGCATGCTGAGATGGTACTTGCTGCATTGATTAGGTTGGAATCAGTGGATGCAATATCATTTGGCCTGACTTGAGAGAAGCATGCAGGGAAGTGAGCCTCACCCAGAGGTTCCAGGATTGGGAGAAATATAGGCTCTATAGATGAAGTGAGATTCCTGTTGTCTTAGGGTTTAAGAAGACAGTAGATAGTTATTGCAATAATCACATTATTTGGCAATTGGGTTAACTTTAAAGAATCCCTTTGTTAGGATTTGCTGTATCATATACACCATATATGCCATCACCATATTTTATATTATGTCCTTTGACATTATTTGCATATAGCTATGCCACCAGTTGCTTTTGTTCTCCCTGGACTAAGCTTTTTTTTTTTTTAGTATAATTTCTTTTTAAAAATTTTTTTTTATTTAAGAAAGTATTAATTAACAAAACCATAGGGTAGGAGGGGTACAGTTCCACACAATTCCCACCACCCATTCTCCATATCCCACCCCCTCTCCTGATAGCTTTACCATTCTCTATCCCTCTGGGAGCATGGACCCAGGGTCATTGTGGGTTGCAGAAGGTAGAAAAGAGTCATCTGTTGAAAGATTTTTATAGATTCTGCATACAGGACATTTGCCAGCTTCATAAGGATGCACTGTGACTCTATAGTAACTGATATGTCCACAAAGTCATTATAAGAACACTATTTTAAAATAAATCTGGAAGAATATTAGGTTAATTGCATAATGGCTACAGCATCCTCTGCCCAGAAGAGGAAATACCAGCTCTAAAAATTGCTCTTGCTGATTACAACATGGAAAGAGATTATTAAAACTGTCAAGTGACAAGAAAACTGTACATCAATTGGTGGTATTAAAAGCTAACCTTGACAGCAATAAACAAAAGCACAGGCATCCGATAGTACACATACCACTTTTTATTCTTGTGTTCATAATAGAGACATAGGGTAACTCAATGGCAAATCCGAGCTGTTAAGTCAGTCTGTGTTAATCAAAACCCAGCCATTCTCCCCTTCTTGTGTCCTACATGTTTGTTCACAGAACTATGCCCAGTGAAGGAGAAGTACCAGACAATTTATTATGTCTTAAGATATTGGACGTCCTACCCGAAAATCTCTCTACCCTCAAATCTCCCACTTGGTTTTCTAAAGATGTATTTCATTTCATATGAGGTAGAGAACTTTTCCTGAGAGAGGGAGAGAAAGCAGGGACACTACTCCAGTGCATGATAGAGATCAAACCTAGGACCTCAGGCAGGCAAGTATCGTGCTCAACCAGTTGAGCTCTCTCCCCAACTGCTAAATCTTCCACTTAAACAGAGGATTAGCAATGGTCACTTCTGTGGTGGGCCTATGAGACTTAATTGATGTGGCTAGAACCCTGCAACATCCTCATTAGAAAGCCAGCATTACCAGCGGTCACTATCTTTGCCACCAGGTGTACACTTTAAACAACCCTGAAGCTATAGATGCTTTTGTGGACTTGAGTACCTGATGGTCAGCCTTTCCTGACAGGGCAAGTCAAGTATAATATGGCTTGGAGATGACAGAGATGGGCAGACTCACTGTGTTCATTCTCCCAGAAGGGTTTCTGACTCAGTTCTCTTTGGAATAAGAGACTATGTTTAAATTTCATTGCACTACTACTACATGAATCTCTTAAGACTTTTTTTTTTTTTTTAAGGGAAATTTAGTAACTTGCCTTTAGGTAAAAATTTCAAAAGTATACTATTTCTGCTTAAATTTTCTTGGCTAGCGGAGAACGCAGTGCTTAATGATATTCACCTCATAACTTATTAACTCATGAAAGGGTGGGGGATTTACATTCCAAAATCCCAATTATTATTTTAAAGCATATAAATTAATATTCTTATTTGCAAAGTGTTCCCCTTTCCCTGAGTAGGAAGCTGCATCGACAATTAAAATATAATAAAGATGATTAATAATGAATAAACATAAAATTAAAATATCATAAAATACGCAATTAAAAAACACTAAAAATTCTAGCTGAGTGGAATCATCAGAAAAGGCTAATCATGACTGCAAGAGAAGTGCTTCTGGAAGATGATGTTGCTAAGCATTGTTTAAGCATGGAGAGATTTTTTTTATGCCTAATTCATGACTTATCAATGATAACGATGTGAATCTTATTTGGCTATTAATGACCAAAATGGGCACACTAAAAGGTACCCAGCCATGCCCCTACACATGATTTGACCTACCAGTTATTTCTGTGTGATATATATATATATATATATATGTATGTATCCAACTTGAACCTGAAGGAAAGGGGACAGATGTGCTGTTGAAGAGGCAATTATAAATTTCAATGTTACTTTATTGAATTTAATGCTGTCTATATGAACATAGATAAGCATGCATGATTCAATATGATTTTCTAAAGACGGGGTTGGATCTCATCTAAAGTTCTTTTGTGCTCCAAAATGCTTGTGGTAGGAGGCAGGGAGAAGGTGTAGAAAGATGTTGAACAAAGGCTTTAGGACACTCAAGTCTGGGAGTTTTGCTCTGCAGGGTCTTAGTCTTCAGTCTGTTAAATGGGGCATCTAATACCTTTTTCATGTGTTACTGGGAGAAACAATGAAACGTGTGTGGAGATGACTTTTTTTATGAGTTGACCTTTCTTTTTTAATCTTTATTTGTTTAATTTTTTTTATTTATAAAAAGGAAACATTGACCAAACCATAGGATAAGAGGGGCACAACTCCACATAATTCCCACCACTAGAACTCTGTATCCCATCCCATCCCCTGATAGCTATCTTATTCTTTAACGTTCTGGGAGTATGGACCCAAGGTCATTGTGGGATGCAGAAGGTGGAAGGTCTGGCTTCTGTTATTGCTCCCCCACTGAACATGGGTATTGACAGGTCGATCCATACTCCCAGCCTTTCTCTCTCTTTCCCTAGTGGGGAAGGGCTCTGGGGAGGTGGGGCTCCAGGACACATTGGTCCCAGGTAGGCATCATGCTAGCATCTGGAACCTGGTGGCTGAAAAGAGAGTTAACATACAAAGCCAAACAAATTGTTGACCAGTCATGGACCTAAAGGCTGGAATAGTGGAGATGAAGAGTTGGGGAGTCCTCCATTTTGTAGAGAGCTACTAGGCATATTTTAGTTATATTCCAAAAGGCCTATAGCTATACTTGTTGCTATGTTTCATATTGGTTTGTCCTCCTTCCCCCCAACTCTGAGAGAATTGGTTTGGCCCTTGCTAGTTTCACGCCCCTCTTTTTCCCCTCCCGTATGCTAAGGATGCCCAGAGTCCCAGCAGCAGCGGCAGAGAGAGAATGATAGGGAAGCACATGGTGTGGTGATTTGCCTGTTCGTGAATAAAGATTAAACTGCAGCATCTCAGCCCAGCCGTGTGTCCCCGAATCTCTGGTTGTCTCTGTCTACCGCTGCGAAGCTAGCCCGACCTACTGGAGCCTCTGAAACTTTTAACAACAAAGTTTTTTTTTTCTTTTTCTTTTTTCCTCTAAGTCTGAAATCTGATATTCCAGTGGATCCAAGTTATTGTCTGGGGAGATGATGTCATGGCTTGAAATAGGAAAGGAAAACTGGATCAGTGAAAAGAGTAGCTCCCTACTATGGGAAAGGGGTATAAATATTGTTGACTGTAAACCCCATCGATTTGATGTGATCTGGGACCCATGTTTAGGAGACTATGTAACCTCTGTATCTCTGTAGATCTGAGCTCACATTCTGTGGTCATGAGTAGGAACATTCCAAGCTTCCCCAATATGGACCCATCTTCCTCAGGTGTAGCATAGAGTATGTTGTCCATTCTCCCTTTGGTGGATGGAACATTCTCTACCATTGTTGATTCAAGTTAAGAGCAAGGTCCTATGGGGGCCCACAAAGGGTTCTATTGTGTTGTTCCTGATATAAATGACTGGTAAGAATGGAGAGAGGGATTTACTTGAGGTTAGGCCCATCATGTCTGTTTGGGAATCTCAGGACTCTCCAAACAGGGCTCCTGTTGATGGGGTGGCCTGATAGTGACTAAAGAGTCATTGTTAAAGTATGCCATCTCTTGCCCTTATTCAGCTTTTGTAGTCCTTGCTTTGATAAGGTTAGCTTTGGAGTGAGTGAGGGAAGTAGGTGAGGAGGATATCTAAGTAGACACTATTTCATTATGAACTTCATACTGACTCCTGCAGACTATTATGTATTTTTGCTTTCCGGTATATATTTTGCCCTAATTTATGGATACATATGAACATATGCTCTATCTCATGGGACCTGGACTATATCTAGGTTTTGGGTCTTTGTTAGGAAGTGAACCTCCTGGAATGGAATTAGGGAATCCTATGAAAGGAAAGGTCTCACCGGAGTAATGAGACTGAAGGGTTGGCATTCCATGCCTGACGTCTCTGGACACAGTCTGAAGTGAAGCTTGCTGAGGTGGTACTCGTTGCATTGATTAGGTTGGAATCTGCAGATGCAATATAATTTGGTATGACTTGAGAGAAGCATGCAGGAATGGGAGACCTGTCCTAGAGGTTCCAGGAGTGGTGGACATATACACTTTAAAGAGAAAGCTGGAGGTTTCTGCTGTCTTAGAGTTTAAGAAGAGAGTAGATAGTTACTGCTGTAATCACATTATTTGGCAATTGGTTTAACTTGGAAATATTCCTTTGTTAGGATTTGCTATATTATACACAACATAACCATAATTTATGTCCTTTGACATTATTTGTATATAGCTGTGCCACTGGTTGCTTCTGTTCTCCCTGGTCTAAGCTTTTAAGAGAGTCAGCATATCAAAGACTCAGCCTATGGTCTGTGCACCTGCAGGGGGACTGATTCATGAGAAGGTCTGCAAGTGTTTACTGTTCTCTTTTCCTCTCTATATTCTTCTCCCCTTTCAATTAATGTTTGTTTTTATCCAATGAAAAATAGAAAAAAAAGGAAACTAGATGTCCACTGAAATTGGTGGATTTATAGATCAGGCACCAAGAACCAGTGCTAATTGTGTTGACAACAGAAGATGAGGAAGAAAAGGAAGAAGAAGAAGAAGAAGAAGAAGAAGAAGAAGAAGAAGAAGAAGAAGAAGGGGGAGGAGGAGGGAGTTTATTTCTAAATGAGTATTTTTATCAGTTGACTCTTTTCTTATATCTTCAGAGGTGATTTGACTTTCAGGAAGCTACTAGTAAACAGTTAAATTTTTGCTAATACTTCTTACATGTGTGTGAATGGGATGTTTTGTTTCCTAGTAGACTGGGTAGCCAAGTGAGGCTATGAGGATGATGGAGATAATGGCTTACATTGTGCCAGATGTTAGGTGCTTTGCATAGCTTGTCCTTAGTCTTTTTCATAATACTAAAATGTTGGTGGTCACTGGTCCTCTTGTACATGGCTGGCCATAGAGGCACAGAGAAGTGAAAAGACTCAGTTTTCTTGAGTGTAAGGTAGTCTGGAATACAGTATCCAGAGTATAATAATAGGAAGAGGAGGGACTATAATCAAGAAGGAGAAAGACAAGTACAGAGCAAACCTTCATCACAAGTTCACCTGGTAGCTTCGTTGTTCTTATCTCAAGATAGGCAGGTGCTCACGGATTGGGAAAATAGTGCTTTTTGTTGGATTATATCATTGCATACTTGCTGGTCATGATGACACTTGTCATTTCATTCAAGAAACAAGATAGCTTGTTACTCTTTATTCTTTAACTCTCAAGTCTGCTTTCAGTACATGTGGTAGGCATACTGGAGATATTTCCCACCCACAACACAACTTACTGTAGCAGAGGTACAAAGTAGATGAGTTGAACATTCAAGGCAGAGAATAAAAATTCCAGAAAAAAAATGAGGCATGGGTGCAGGCATGAATGCTGTTCACTATGTTTAGTTGTGTGTCCTATTTCCAAGATGTTTGCTTGTAGCTGTAATTTCTGTTGGACCACAGTCCAATAACAGAGCTGAGTGAGTTACACTTCCTTCCTTGGCACTGTCTTTGATCCCTATGAAATCTGTTTGTCTCTTAATTTCCAGTTTCCTTATCTGAAAAGAAGGGATAATAATATCTACCTATTCCAGAGTTCTGGAAGGTTTATAAAATGTTACTATGCCCATGTAGATTTTTTTTTTTTAGTATTGTTCTAGTGAGGGACATTTGAAAATGTTCATCTGGGTTGCTAACTGATTAGTGATGTTCCCATTCTGGAATGCAGATAGTTTGTCCACATAGCAGTGCCCTTTTCATCCTCTGCCTTAGCATAAATTTTTTATTTTTAGGTTCATGCCCCTTCCCAGCCAACCACCTGTCCTGGAATAGAGAGTGAGATCACCACTCTTACTAGGAGAGGCACGAAGTTTTCATTTGTCTAATGAGTAATATGTTAAGAAAAGGCATGGAATCCAATCTATGAGGTGTGAGGGGAAAGGATTCTGAGAGCTCCCTGGAAAAGTTTCATTTCTGGTAAAGAATAGCTGCAGGCTCTGACTCTGAGAATTATGTTTGCTCAGGTTCAGGGAGAAAATTCTCGTCAGGGGATTACAAGCCTCATTAATAGTAATAAAGATCACACATTCTTCAAAAATAAATGAACAATGCATACAGAAATAAAGTGAAGCAAACGCCACAGGGAGCAATTGTTTCAACTTGTGGGTATTACTATCTGACTGTGACACTTATTTCAGACATTGTGCTACCATTCAGAGGTCAAACTGAAGCCAAAGATGCTTCAGGGCCAGGCATTGGAGCGGACACAATCCCACAATAACACTGAGACTCAGAGAAGCCCAAGCCATGGAATCAGGACATAAAAGGCCATATGCTTTGCCCTGTGCCTTATGACATTCATTACAATACAATAGGGTACAATAGGGACCGGATCCATATATTAGAAGTAAATTCCCCTTTCTTCACTTTACGTTTGTTGAATCACTCTTTCTATGCCTTTACTGAGTGACCTAGGTGGTAATTCAGAATAGAAACCAGCTGTTTCTGCACAGAGAGAAAGTTTGATGTACAAGTCTGGGAGATACCAGAGAGAGAGAAAAGCCCTAGGCCATCCATGGCTGATGGTCTATAATTAAAGCTCTTACTACTTATGTGATTAATTGCCAACACGAGAGAGAGAGAGAGATGGAGAGACAGGAGGGAAAAAAAGGAAGAAAAGGAAGGACATTCTGTAGGACTATAGCAAAGAAGGGCAAATATATACAAATATGGAAAGATAGTTGTAGAAATAATAGTTATCCTATATCTGCAGCCTTAGGAGAACTACTGTAGTATCTAATGGAGGGTTTGGAGATACAGAACTCTGGTGGTAGGAATGGTGCAGAATTATAGCTTTGTTATCTTATAATTTTTTACATCAACATTAAATCACTAATGTAATTAAAATAAATAAATAAACACTGAATGATGTTACAAGTAAAACTTAAGAAATAAGGAATGAAAGGGAAAACACAAGCTGAAATGTGGGTTGGGTGTGGTGTGGTGTGGTGTATTAACCAAAGAAGAGGGAGAGAAAGAGAGGGATTGGGGTGGGCCATGGGGTCCTGGTGCATGATGGTAGGAAAGAAACTAAGGTGAGAGTGAGGGTGTCTACAGACATCTATCTGGGGAAGAAAAGAAATTGTACCTATGTGCCTATAACTACACTGTCAACCACTAACCCTCCAATAAGAAATAAAAGCTTAGAGAAAGAGAGGGAGGAAGAGAGGGAGAGAGGGAGAGAGGGAGAGAGGGAGAGAGAGATAGAGGAGACTTAAACCAAAAGCCTACCTACTCTGGGCTTCTCATTAAATCAGAAAATATACCATCACAGATTAATCTAGTTAACATCCATAAGTACACATTTGTATTTTTTTTATAATAAGAACATTTAAGATCTACTCTTTTAGTAACTTCAGAATATCAGATAAATTTTTATTAGTTGTAATCTCATGCTATGCATTACATTCACAAGATTTACTTTCTTTTTCTTTTTTTTTTTATTTAAGAAAGGATAAATTAACAAAACCATAGGGTAGGAGGGGTACAATTCCACACAATTCCCACCACCCAATCTCCATATCCCACCCCCTCCCCTCATAGCTTTCCCACTCTCTATCCCTCTGGAAGCATGGACCCAGGGTCATTGTGGGTTGTAGAAGGTGGAAGGTCTGGCTTCTGTAATTGCTTCCCCGCTGAACATGGGCATTGACTGGTCGGTCCATACTCCCAGTCTGCCTCTCTCTTTCCCTAGTAGGGTGGGTCTCTGGGGAGGCAGAGCTCCAGGACACATTGGTGGGGTCTTCAGTCCAGGGAAGCCTGGCCGGCATCCTGATGACATATGGAACCTGGTGACTGAAAAGAGGGTTAACATACAAAGCGAAACAAATTGTTGAGCAATCATGGACCCAAAGCTTGGAATAGTGGAGAGGAAGTGTTAGGGAGGTACTCACAGCAAACTCTAGTGTACTTCTGCTTTCAGGTATATATTTTGCAGTAGTTTATGGATACGTGTGAACATATGCTCTCTCTCACAGAAACTGGTGTATATCTAGGTTTTGGGACTTTGTTAGAAAGTGAACCACCTGAGATGGAATTAGAGTATACTATGAAAGGAAAGGTCTCACCCGAGTAATGAAGCTGAAGGGTTGTCATTCCACTTGTTTTTACAATTGGAATTCTTTGTCTTTTGATCACCTTCATCTGTTTCACCTCTTCCATAAGTGCAGCGTCTGTCAATCACCAGTTGCTTCTCCACACCCATGAATTAGGTTTTTTTTTTTTAAATTTTATTTCTTTTCATTCTAAATACTTCACATATATCACCATGTATTGCACCAAAATAAAAGACTCTGGGGTGGGTAGGTGGGTTGAGATTCAGGTCCTGAAACACGATGGCAGAGGAGAGCCTAGTGGGGGGTTGACTTGTTTTGTGGGAAGCTGAGAAATGTTATGCATGTACAAACTATTGTATTTCCTGTTGACAGTAAAACATTAACCCCCAAATAAGGAAATTAAAAAAAAACAGATTTCACATATAAATAAGATCACTTAGTGATTCATCTTTTTCTCTCTGACTTATTTCACTCAGCATAATATCCCAAGCTTTATCCATGCTAGCACAAATACCAAGACACCATTCCCTGAGTACAATTCCATTGTATGTCTATTCTGCATTTTCTTCATGTATTCAGATATTGAAGGGCATTTCTTTCTGGGTACTGGACCTTGAAGAGTATAGGATTGGATGATGCCTAGCACTGAACTCTTGCCATCGGCATGCTCATTGTTATAATGAATAAAGTTCAGAACCATTTGAAAAGTAATAACTAATAACTAGCTGTTTAGATGTGGGAAGATTACAGACAGGATAGGCACGTAGATACCCTGCCAGGTCACCACATTCAGCAGTTATGCAGAAAGGATTTAACTAATTAGAATCATTGTTTTGATTGATCAAGTTGAAGAAGGATAGGGTTTTATAAATTTTAACAAGTCACCTAGAAGGCACCAAAGTTCAGGTCCTTAAGGGACTAAAGTGAGTATAGATTCATACATAAACCTCCGCCTTCTCTCTCAGGCAGTGGCAGCTCATAATTAGCGGTTCCTAGCTATTTTTTTCTTGTTGCTGAGGAGATTTCTCACCAGGTTTTAGAAACACAGGTGACCTGCAACGACTGAGCACTTTGGCGTTCAGTCACCCCATAGATTGATTGTCTTTCTTCCTTGTGCATTTTGATGTTTTGAGTCTTCTGAGTGTGGCTGTCAAGAGGTGGTGTGAGTGCCATTTTCTGCTCATTATAAGTGCATCATAAGTCTGTTGATAGTGTGTCCAAACGTGGGGAATTTTGAAGAGTAAGTGAGGAGACTGTCAGTATTATGTGAGAGAACAAGCACACGCTGGGATTTGAGCAAACTGAGTTTCTTGCTTGCCTTATTTGAGCAATAGCTGTTTAGATGTGGGAAGATTACAGACAGGATAGGCAGGTAGATACCCTTCCAGGTCACCATATTCAGCAAAGTACCAGTGCCCATACTTGCTAAACCTATGATCTCCAAATGCACCTGTTCTCTATTCCTACATTGTGATGTCTTTATGAAGCCCTTCAAATGTCTGAATCACTTGATTTGTTTGAAATAACAAGTGCTGGATGACTAATTGCCTCACAGAAAGTCCCTTCAATTTGTTACTTTGCTAAAATTTAATAAATAAATGAATCATTCTTGCTTTAGCCCCTATTAGCCATAATTAATTCTAATCTCTTGCATTTTCATTTTCTCCGTGTTTAATTTCATCATTTAAAAGACACAAACAGAAGAGAACCTTTTAAAATTAGTGGAATAATTAGGCTGCTCATGCTACTCTAAAAAGCCTGTTGGAAAAATTACTATGACCTGATCTCAAACATTAAATGGTTTAGAAGGGAGACCTTCAAAATCTGATTGAAGGGATCACATTGAGAATTGTTTTTATCTCGGCTTATATGCTTTCTGATGTGTCCTATCTCCTCAGCACAGTGCTTTACTCTTGGAGAATATTAAACATGGATTTCTAGTTAATTAGTTAACACTATGGATCGCTTCATTTTTTTATACTTCTGACTCTGGCATTGAAGGATATCATAAGTAAATGTCAGTTTTACAGTGAATAAACTGACTTTTTCAATAACCTGAAATGTGCTTCAGTAATTGCTCTAGATACATGAGGTCTCACTGCCATGGAGGAGAAAGACACATCAGGGTACTTCAAAACACTCAGGTTGGAGGACTGGGTCTTGAATGATCTGCCCTATAAAGCAAACTTTGCTACCCACTGGATCCCACTGGAATTTAAGTCTATTTTAAATCCATAGGCTCTTTTCTTTCTTGGCGGGGGGGGGCTGCCTCTCCCTGGTGGTAAGGTATTCATGAGACATTACATATAGTAATTATGATAAAAATAGCTCTCACTATTTGCATAGCAAATTATAATTTCCAAAAGTAGTTTTGCATACTCATTATCTCCCATGACCCTCTTTACAACCATGGAACAAAAGTGGTTTTGGCAGGGAAAGAAATGCTATGGCTTCATAACACCCCATATTCTTTTCTTCCTGGTTAAGCATAGGATAATTCCCAAGCTTTCTTAGACCCAGATATGCCTATGCTCTGATCAATGGGGTGGTCAGGAGTGATAGGTATCATTTTAAAGTTTGCTAGAGTAGGCTGATATCCATTAACCCCCCCCCCTCCCCATTAACCAACTGGTTGAAAAGAATTCAGAAAAAAAATCTCAATAACCTAGGACAGGAGTCAGAAAGTTGTGACTACTGGATCATATCTGAACTGTCACCTGTTTTTATATCGAAAATTGCACCAAAGTGCTGGACAGCTGTGCACTTAGTTGAGCAAACACATGGCCATGTGTAAGGATCTGGGTTCAAGTGCATGGTCTGCACCTGTAGTGGGGAAAATGGTGAAGGAGGGCTGCAGGTGTCTCTGTCTCTGTCTCTCTCTCTCTCTTTCTATTTCTCCCTCTCTTCTCAATTTATTTTTGTTCTATTAAAATAAAAGTAAACAAAATAGTAGCTAGGGGCAGTGGATAATTGAAATGGCAGGAGCCCCAGCCATGGAAAACAAAACAAAAACACATGGAGAAAGAATGAAAATTGCAAATTGCATTGAGATTTAACTCCATTGACTTTTTTTTTCTCTTTTTACCAGAGTTCTGTTCAGCTCTGGCTTGTGGTAGTGCTAGGGATTGAACCTGGAAAATTGAACCTGGAGCCTTCGTCATGAGACTCCCATTGCATAACCATTATGCTATCTCCACTGACTTTTTTAAAAACATATTGTCAATGACTTCTTTTGCATGAGTGGTTGTAGCATCAAAACCTAAAATATTTGTTACCTGGCCCTTTACAAGTAGGAAAGAGGATAACAGATATACAAGCCAGAAGCAGCTGGGACCACCCTGCGGGGGAAGGTTGGAGCTTAAACAGGAGCTAAATAATTCAGTGACCAAGAAATAATCTCTTGCTGTGTTAAAATTTAGAGATTTTAATGTGCTTCTTTTGATCACTACCCTACTTCTGTTGACATGGTTTTAATGGCCTGATGAGGTAAGGAAGCTTAGAGACATTATTTATTCACTTTCACATATTTAGAAATTAGGTATTATTAGGGACTTTTTTGTTGATCAAATAAGTTTCTTTTTCTTTTTTATTTAAATATATTTATTTACTTATTTGGATAGAGACAGCCAGAAATAGTAGAAAATCTAGAGTTGAAACAACTTAAGTATTTTACTTCCAATACCAATGCTCTTTTCAACATATATTAAATATTCCACTGTATATACTGTACCCAAAAAATAATCCTGTAGATGAAACTAAATACCTACATGACAAACATATAATCTTTTATGGTCAGGAGTTATTAATGTGCCTCTAAAACCCTTCAATAGAATATAGAGAGTCATACTGGAAGCAAATAAAGTTGCAAAATCCTCATTTTGTAAGCTGGTGGAATCTGATGTGGGTAGAGTCAGTCAATTTTCAAAGTCAGTCCATTTTCATGAACAATAATACTGATGATAATGATAATATAGTTATCTAATGTGTTGTAGAATTAAAAAAGGTCTCCCAATTATCTTCAGTGCATTTAAGGCCAAGACAACAGGAAAAAAAAAAAGCATATTAACAGAGAACCAACAAATAGAACCTCCTTAAGAGACTGTCCAGAAATTACTGTCCTTGAACTGCCAAAAGTCCAGATTTTAGTATATAGAATTTGGAACTTAATGAAAGCCTTTGTAATTTGTAAATGTGTCCCAAAACAAAATGTGATGCGCACCAGTTGTTTGGTAGAATCCTACTAAAAGTCTAATCTCTACTGTTGTTTGACTCTGGCCAATTAGGGTCTAAAACCTTTCTCTTGTTTGAAGGAATTCAGACTTCATACTATGGATTGAGGGGGGTAGGATAATTGAAGGTGGGTGTGTATTGGAACACTGGAGACATGAATTGGCATACTACTGTATAAAATTATGCAATAAATTCCAGGGTCCTGGAGGAGATAGGAGAGACTTATTTTTTGCACTATGAATCCACTGCTCTAGGTCACCATCTTTTTTTCATTGTTGCTGCTGTTGTTGAATAGAACAGAAAGAAGTTGAGAGAGAAGGGGAAGACAGAGAGGGAGAGAGAAAGATAGATACCTCAGACCTGCTTCACTGCTTTTGAAGTGATCCCTGACAGGTGGGGAGCCAGGGGCTTGAACCAGGATCCCTGCACCATTCCTTGTGCTTCCCATGCACTATGTGCATTTAACCTGATGCACCACCGCTTAGCGCCCAGGAGAGACTTATTCTAATAAAACAATATAACTATAGCCTTTATTTTTGTATGGCACATAATCTGACTAAACCTTGAGACTCTGCATAGGTAGTCTCTCTGTAGAGTTACCGTTAAATAATTATAGTAGCATTCTGGAATGATTTATTTAATTTTTTGACTAATGTCAGAAGAACCCCACTTCATCATTGATGGCAGTATTTTTTTCTATTCTCACCTTTATTTCATTTTCCTACTTGTTTTCTATCTACATTCCAATTTTTATTTCATTTTTCTATCAATTTAAAAAAGAATACTCCCCTAGGGAAGTGGTGGTGGCCCTCTCAGTAGACTGCACAATTACCATGTGCAAGGGTGAGGAGGTGTCAAGCTTCACCTCCAGTGGGGAAGCTTTGTGAGTGGTAAAGTAGTGCTATAGTTATCTCTCATTTTCTTCTTCTTTCTCTCTCCCTCTCTCTGTTTTTGGCAATGGTGGAGTGGTCTTGCCAAAAAAAAAAATCTCCCACATATACAGTTCTTTTTAAAATAATATTTTGGGGGCCAGGTGGTGGCACAGCTGGTTGAGCACACATGTTACAGTGCTCAAGGGCCCAGGTTGGAGCCCTTGGTCCCCACCTGCAGGGGGGAAGTTTCATGAGAGGTGAAGCAGGGCTGCAGGTGTCTCTCTATCTCTCTCTCTCTCTCTCTCTCTCCCCCTTCTTTCTTGATTTCTAGCTGTCTTTATCCAATAACTAAAAGTAAAGATAATAGTAAAAACAATTAAAAAATAATAATATTTTTATTTTATTGAGAAAGATACAGAGAAAGGAAGAGAGAAAGGGAGAGAGAGAGAGAGAGAGAGAGAGAGAGAGAGAGAGAGAGAGAGAGAGAAAGAGACCACAGCACTGAAGCTTCCTTTAGTGTGGTGGAAGCCTGGGCTGAAACCTGGATTATGTACATGGCAAAGAATCCCACTATGTAAGTGAGCTATTTTAACAGAATCCTGCAATAGGATCACCTCTAATTTATTAGAAAGAAGAGAAGAACTGCAGAGATATTTTAACATCAGTGGAACACAGGAGTTGGATGCATAGGGTCCAGGTTTCATCCTGGGCACAATATATGTCAGAGCTGAGCAGTGCTGTGGTCCCTCTCTGTCTAAATATAATAAACAAGAGAAAGGTGAATACCACACATTATTACTCAACACTGTCTAGAGGCTGCTGAGCTCACTTCAGCAAAAGTGAATCTTTAGTAGTGCTTCCCCCCCTTTTTTTTTTTTGCCACTAGAGTTATTTCTGGAACTCAGTGCCAGCAATGCGAATCCATTGTTCCTGGCAACCATTTTTCATTCTCTTATTTTTTCCCTTTTTTCTTCTATTTTATTTTATAGAACAGAAAGAAATTGAGAAGGAAGGAAGAGACACAGAGGGAGAGAGAAAGATAGACATCTGGCTTGTTTCACTGCTTGTGAAGTTGAGGCGTGGGGGCTCAAACCCGGATCCTTGCACATGGTAACTCCAGCTTTTAACCCCGTGTGCCACTTCCTGGGCCTGCAACTCTAACTTCTATCTACTAGAAACAGTAGGTGCCATCACCTGGTTTGAGATCTGGCCCTTGCAGAATGTCAGTGACTGGCTTCAAAGTGGCACTTGCTGTAATTCTGAAATGCACATGATTATTTTGTCAGCACTGAATATCCAGAAAACATTTAAAAATCACTAACAAATCCTGTTTGATTTAGTTTTTGATGGAGGCATTGATTTAAATGGGATTTTTTTTCCCCCTCAAGGTTATATTTGTGAAATATGAGGTTGCAAAGTACAGGCACAGTGTCATACATTTTACTCAGACTTACATTCCCCAGATACAGTCAGTATCACGTGTGACTTTGCTCTGTTAGCCAAATTCTAAAATAAAAGATTACTTAAACACTGTCAAATATTTATAAGAAATTATTGTGCGAGGGAGTCGGACTGTAGCGCAGCGGGTTAAGCGCAGGTGGCGCAAAGCACAAGGACCGGCACAAGGATCCCGGTTCGAACCCCGGCTCCCCACCTGCAGGGGAGTCGCTTCACAGGTGGTGAAGCAGGTCTGCAGGTGTCTATCTTTCTCTCCTCCTCTCTGTCTTCCCCTCCTCTCTCCATTTCTCTCTGTCCTATCCAACAACGACAACAACAATAATAACAACAACAATAAAACAACAAAGGCAACAAAAGGGAATAAATAAAATAAATATTTTTAAAAAAGAAATTACTGTGCGAGTCAAAGCTGATTTCATAGTGTTTGCTTTATTCAATTTATTTATTTTATTATTATTTTTTTCCTTCAGCTGAGCAGACAATTTTTTTCTTGGTCCAAAATCCCCTAGATGGCACTAGAGAATACTGCATTTAAATGGTTTATATAATCTCCCTAAGTACATGAAGGGAGGCAATTTTTATTTTTCTGCAAATCATTCTGAATATGAAGTCGGGCTAGCCCGGCTGCAGAGTGTTGTGCGAGGTGCAGGCATTCTGCACTTTACAGATAGACTTGATGCTTCTGGGATCTGAACACTGGGAGCCTTGACTGTGGGCATCTCAGAGCTGGTCTTTTAATTAGAATCAGATTCATCTGGTGAAGATGGCAAGACTTCTAGAAACAGCAGAGATCCCTGAAGCTGATTGGCTGTGTCGATGATATTTGCATTGGAGCGTTACAACTTAGAACAGGATAACAGGGAGAAGCTCTAAATGGGGTCCCTGTACTCACATGACCCAGAAATGGGCAGCTGAGGTGATAGAAGAAGACTGGATGTAACATAGTGCAAGGTGGCAATGTAGGAGACAGAACCACCCGGTTGCCAGGCACTTTTGCCAATGAGAAATGGCACCCCTGAAAGGCCAGTGGCATCCACAGGCTATGCACTGACAACCTTTATAAATCGAATCTAGAGAGGCTTTAGGTTAGAAATCTAAGGCTGAGATAGTGTGCCTTCCCAACGTCACAGAATTATGTTGTTAAGAGTTAGGATTCAAAGTCTATTTTTAGGATTCTATTCTTTCCCTATCCTCTTTCCCTTTTTCCTTTCTTTCTTCTTTCTTTTCACTATCACTTACTATATTTATATAGGCTTTCAGAGTACATTATTGAACATCAATGTCTGTGTCTTCCTTGTTCTGATAGACACTCCCATAGACCCTGGCCTTCTCCCTTTTCTTTTGGTGATCACTAATTAGCCTTATAGTCCAAAACTTCATTTTGTATTTTTTTAGTTTGTTTTTCTTTTTCTCTATTCTACTTGACTGAAATCACAGTGCCTGCCATTTACTGTCTGACTTATTTCACTAAACATAGTCCATAGTCACATACAGCTCCTTCCATGTTGTAAATGGCTGGATTTCACTTTTGTTTAGAGCTGAGTAAGATTCCATTGTGTACACACACACACGTAGGTATGTATGTATGATGTGTTTATGTATTTATGTGTGTATATGTGTGGGAGATATGGAGTTGCATTTATCTCATCTAGTTATTATGTTTCTTTTTGTCGGGAAATTTGTCCTAGGTGAGGCATGACTGGATCGTATGAAATTTCTCTTTCTGATGTTTTCTCTTTCCTCCCTGTCTCCAGCATCTCACAATCCTCTTACTGCTTCTTCTTTGTTCCCCATCTTGAACCTCCAGAAGTTCTTGTGTCACAAGACGGCTTGAGTGGTGTGAGCTGCAAAGGGATTGAGTGCTCTCAGCTCAAGAGATGTAAATACAAGGGCAATTCCATAACTCCAGATGGGAAACTCATGGTAGGGCAGCTCCAGGCTTTAGACACCCCCAAAGCTATATATCATAACGGGCCCAGGATTTTCCATCATTGTACTAGGTCATTTCTGTAGTCTCCAATTTTGAATTTTTCTTTCCTGGCCTGTAGATGTCATAGCCCAGAAACTACATACAGGCATGGCTGGATTCTTTTCATCAAGTGATGCTTAGGCTACACCTTTGTGAATTTTCTCCCTTTGGGAAACTGGAAAACCTTTAGTGCTCTTTGTTTGCCTCCTGTCTCTCTGAACACTGTAAAAACCAAACCATTTATCTTCACCAATTTTCTCCTTCTTTCAGTGGCAAAAATAAGAACAATTTGTTTTTTTAAGTTGAAAAGAGATAACAGCTCTTTTCCCATTCATGTTATCTAACTAAACTCTTGATAACTATTATATGCATAATAGATATTTATCTTTTTTTTAGTCTTACCAAAAGACCTCTGGAGAGGAGACTAGGATTCTTTGAGCCTTTAACCTTATCTCACTAATGCAGTAACGTGTTAGATCATATATATCTCATGCACTTTGGAATACTATTATAAATAAAATGATGTTAGCAAATAATTTACTGTTTACCTGATGAGAATTTTAACTCAATGCCCTGCAATTTTCTCTTTTGGTAACCCTATCCTTTCATTATCTCTCTTCCTTGGGTTTTTGTCCAGCTAGAGAATAAATAAATGAAGACTAGATTTAAAAATCACTTACTCAGGACAGTGGTTTACTTGAAACACACAGATTCCCATGCATAAGGACCTGGGTTGAAGCCCCTGGTCATCGTCTGCCGGGGGTAAGCTTCACAAGTACTGAAGAGTGCTACAGATCTCTCTTTCTCTCTATTCCTCCCCAATTTATCTCTGTCCTATAAGTAAAAGAGAAAACTAAAAAAAGGAGGAGAAGGAGGAGGAGAAGGAAAGAGAGAGAGACAGGTTGGGAGTATGGATCAACCTGCCAACATCCATATTCAGCAGAGAAGCAATTACAGAAGCCAGACCTTCCACCTTCTGCATCCCACAATGACCCTGGCTCCATACTCCCAGAGGGATAAAGACTAGGGAAGCTATCCAGGGAAGGGACAGGATATGGAGTTTTGGTGGTGGTAATTGTGTGGAATTGTACCCCTCTTATCCTATGGCCTTGCCAGTATTTCCATTTTATAAATAAAAACTAAAAAGAAAAGAAGGAGGGGGAGGAGAAAGAAGAGAAAATATGGCTTCTGGTAGGTAGTGGGATTCGTGGTGTAGTCTCTAAGCCTCAACAATACTCCCAGTTGTAGTAATAATAGTAATAGTAATAATAATAATAATAATATCACTCATTCACATATTCTAACTTGGTGGGATCTTGCAAACCAATGGACAGCATCTTTCATTTTTAAGAAGCCTGCACCTTCCAGGCTCAGAAGGAATTGCCCCTGTTTTGGCTGAAAAGTGAGCAGGTCTCCAAAGCCGCCTTCCTCTTAAGGAACTTAGTGCTTAATCTCTTCCAGAGTGTTTTCCTTCACAGTTGGCTGTTCTGTGTCTGCATAGATCTGCAGTAAATACTGTACTGCACTGCCGAAAAGGGAGGAAAAACATTACCATCTGCAGCTACAGCTTGCAAATTACAGCTTGCAATCACCTGCTATTAAATAAAGACACTTTAACAATATTTTGGGTTTTAAATTAGCAATTTACATCACAAGACTCTGAAAATACTAGTCTTTTAATACTGCAATTTTCTTTCCTTTTAACCAGGCATCAACATGTATTGAATTTTTTTTAATGCAATACAAAGTAATGTTTATTTAAACAATAGCCACCAATGGTATGAGACACACAGATGGAAATCCAATAGTTCCTCACTCAGCAGGAGGCTTCAGTGGAGGACCCTGATGGGCTGCTACTCTCTAATTTACATCAGGGTGCAATCTAGGCATTGCCTTTTTTTTTTTTTTAACTGCTTGGTCACACTAAGCTATGTGTCATGTTAGAAAGTGGTCTCAAGCCAGGAATTAGAGGCAAAATCTTTGTTTGAAGGAGACTTGAAGCAAAAGGGGTGTAAAGAAAAGTGTTCAAGTGGGAGTATTTCTTTTTGTCACTTGACATCAGGGCTGAATTGGAGGGGAATGGCATTTGTACAAAGCACACTGGATGCAAAATGAGACAGGATTTGGAAACACACAGAGAGAGAAAGATTAAGCAGCTTTGTTCCTATCGGACAATACTTCTATAGACAGAGGGTTATATCTATATCTAAATATAGTGGCTTGTCTTCAACTTCTCATGGTTGGATTTTATTCCTTTCCTCTTGACATCTGTGTTAGGGAATGGGAAAATGCCAGGAACTGGCTGGGTTTGCAAAGAGATAAGTATAAGCTTTGCAGTATGAATCACTGGGTTGTAAATTCCTTCACACAAACAACAGAAAAAAAAAAAATTCCCTGGGCATTATGGCATTAGCAGAAAGCCTGCCTTCCTAGGCAACTCCTCGCACCTCCCTCCTACCTACCCTACCCTACCCCAGTCTCTACCATACATTGAGCTGCAGTTGACAAACAACTACTTCTCACAGCCCCCCACCCCACCCCCATCAAGCCCCTTTCCATTATTAGTTTTTCTTTAATAGAAAACAAATAAACTCCACTCTGTTCTTGCTTTGCTCAGGCGTCCCAATTTGTTCTCTGTAACTCAAAGACTACATCATGTTGTACTGAGTTTTAATTTGAACATATGGTTTGTGCTTAATAAATGTGAGGTAGCATCCTTTTTTTTTTTTCCTGCCAGAACACTGCTCAGCTGTGGTTATGGTGGTATGGGGGACTGAACCTGGGACCTCAAAGCCTCAGGCATTAGAGTCTGTTTGTATAACCATTATGGTACCTCTTTCATATCATCATTCTCCTTCTCCTTTTTCTCCTCCTCCTTCTTCTTCATACATATTTATCAATGGAGAAAGAGAACCAGAGTATCAAATAATACTTCACACTGTAAGTCCTGACCTTTTGCAGCTGTGCTACTTTCCCAGCCTCTAGGGTGATATTATAGTTTCTGTTAACTGGAGATTCAATGCTACGTCATACAAAATTCTAGTTTGAAAGGGAAAACTTTTTTTTTTTTAACTTCAACTAGTTGCTAGCACATGCCATGGGTGATTAGCCTAGAGGTTTGCACACTGCTGATCCTTTGCAGGTGCCATTTATGACATGTGTCTTCACAGAATCAGTCATGAGTTCAACTAAGCACAGCTCTGGTCGAGCCAGCTTGTAGCCATTAGGCTAGTGCATTACCTGGCAGCACAGCAAATTGAATGACTCTTAAGATTCTCTAGCCTTCCCAGGCTGATTGGTTATCTCTGATGCCATTTATCACCTTGTAACTTGTTATCTCTGTTAAGGTCTAATGTGAGTTCCTCTGCTTAAGGATTAAATTGGTTTCAATCTAATCTCCTAAATAGAATTTAGACGATTTGGGGATCAGCTCAACTGTCTCCTGGCCAGAGGGTTTTGTTCACATCCTTTTATTAGGTGCTGCTTCTATTGTAGTACTGTTTACTGATAGAATCAGGTGATAATGGATAGATTTTTATTTCACAATGGCTATATGTGCACAGTTTTTTAAAAGTATCTAGGGATTAAATGTGTGACTCATTACCAAAGCGTGCCCCTGAAGTAATTCTCATTTGCTTAATTAAGTAGAACCTTCAATGAATCACATTCTTCCTTCAAAAGTGGATACACTTTGTTGAGTGACACAGATGCTTTGAAAGGGCTATTGCTGGGTGTTCTAGATTTATCACCGTCTCCAGTCTTTTACTGAATATCCTAAAGTATGCCTACTAGTTATCTACATAATGGAGGATCCCCCAACTCTTCATCTGAACTATTCCAGCTTTAGGTTCACGATTGTTCCACAATTTGTTTGGCTTTGTATGTTAACTCTACTTTCAGCCACCAGGTTCCAGATGCCAGCATGATGCCGACCAGACTTCCTGGACAGATGACCCCACCAATGTGTCCTGGAGCTCCACTTCCCCAGAGCCCCACCCTACTAGGGAAAGAGAGAGGCAGACTGGGAGTATGGATCGACCAGTCAACGCCCATGTTCAGCGGGGAAGCAACTACAGAAGCCAGACCGCCCACTTTCTGCACCCCACAATGACCTTGGGTCCATGCTCCCAGAGGGATAGAGAATGGGAAAGCTATCAGGGGAGGGGGTGGGATACAGAGATTTGGTGGTGGGAATTATGTAAAGTTGTACCCCTCTTATTCTATGGTTTAGTCAATGTTTACTTTTTATAAATAAAAAGAAAAAAAGTAGGCCTATTCGAGTTGTCAGGTTCAGAAAAAATAAAAAACAACTAGTACAGTCATGAGGACATTTGTATGTACACTTCCTTAAGGTTCAGTAGCTCACTGTTCCTGGCATTTCACAAATCCTTGGACACTTGTTATCATTCTTCATATCCACTTTGATGACCCCTCAGCTGGAGAGAAAGTAGCTTACCTGCTTTCACTACCTTTAAGCCTTTAGCCAAGTAAGTAAACATAATTCATGTAGTGAGCTTTGCCATTAGTTTACATTTTAAAGAATCTCTCTCAGTCTCTCAACAAAGTCAGGTTTTAAATAATGAACTAGGTATTGCAGGAGTATATGTAGGGAAAAATCATTTGACAGAGTCATGGGAAATAGGGAGATGCAGAAGCTTGCAATCCCTTGTCTTTCGTTTTACTAATGCTGTAAACGTTTTTAGTCCATCTGTCCCTCTCAAGAGTTGCTTGCTGCTAGCTAAATGGATTGGTTTTTCTTTTCACCTTTTAAAATTTCCTCTTATATCCTCTTCAGGGGATGGTAATGATCACAGAACCATAGAATTTCAATTTTAGCAGGTATCTAAAATGTCATAAAATCCAATAGTTCACCCCATGCTTGAATCTTTTATACCGCCTTCCCACCAACGGACTAGGGAGGCTCTCAGGAATTCCTTTAGTTATAGGGCACTGACTCTGTATCAAGGGAGTCTGTTCCATTTCCAGCCAGACCTGGCAGTCAGAAAAATCATCATTATGTTAAGAAGAAATTCTCTTATTTCCCTTTATCCTGCTCTCAGTGGATAGGCAAAATATGAACAATCTTGTTTTACCCCTATATCTGAAGGCAGCTATCCTGTCTCCTGAGTATTTGTCTATGTCAGATATTCTTGATAATACATGATATAGTTTAAAGTGTTGCCTTCAGGACACTTCAGCCTCGAAAATGTCGTAGTTTACTGAGGGAAATAGTGACGAAGCATCCAGGGAGGTGACTCAGTGGGTAAAGACCATGCTGTTACTGCTGAAGTCCTAGGTTCAATTCCTAGCACCATATGTAACAGAGAAGTCACCTGGCCTCTCTTTTCCACTTATAGAGTAAATAAGTAAATATTAATTTTTTAAAAAAGATTTTATTTATTTATTAATGAGAAAGATAGGAACAGAGAGAGAGAGATTGGGACTCAGACATTACTCTGGTACATGTGCTGCTTGGGATTGAACTCGGGACCTCATGCTTGACAGTTCAATGCTTTATCTCTACTGTGAGCCTCCTGAACCACTCAATAAGTAAATATTCTTTCTTTTAATGTTTTATTTATTTATTAATGAGACGTATAGGAGAGAGAGAAAGAACCAGATATCACTCTGGTACATGTCCTGCTGGGAATCGAACTCAGGACCCTATGCTGGAGAGACCAACGTTCTATCTACTGAGCCACCTCCTGGACCACAATAAGTAAATATTCTTGAAAGAATGATAATAGATCTAAGGAGATAGCTAAGCCTGTGACAGCACAGACTTTGCATACTTAAGACCCCAGAGACTGAAGATTCATCCCCATCACTGACTTATGTCAGAGTTGAGCAGAACTCCGCTCTCATTGTTCTCATGCTCTCATAATAAATAAGTAATTATGTTTAAAATAGTAATAATCAAGATAAACACAATCATACTGAGATTTTAATGTGTGCCAAACATCTTCCAAGTTTAGCATTTAATAGCCACAAAGATTTGAGTTAGGCATTCTTATGCATTCTATAAATAAGACAACCCAGAACAGAGGGAATCTGAGTAATTTTCTTTAGGCTGTAGATTTAGCCATGGGCAGAAGCAGAGTTTGAATAGATATCTACTGATTCCAGTGAGCAAGTTCTTAACCCTGCATTGCAATCTTCTTAATGAGATGTGATAACACTTCTCTCTCCCCACCCTAGGCAGTAAGCAGAATGTTCCAGGTCTAGCTTGAGCCATTCAGAATAGAGAAAGGTGGTCACTTAACTTGTTCTAGGATTGGTGCCAAGTCAAAGGACTTACAAAAATGAGTCTATCCAGAAGAAAAAGGAGGGGAAACACAGGGACACAGTGATTAATAGAATGATTTCTGAACTTGGGAATAGTTGCACATGGTCTGTCTGGCAGGTGAGGAGAGAGTCTGTCCAGATGTAATGGCAGAAACAGAAGTCTGGCAGGTGAAAAGCACAGAGAGACACCATGCTGTCACATTAATCTCAGTGTGGACTCTCAAAAATATATGCTGAAAAACACGTTTGTAAGCAGTATTTGAGGGGTTAAACTGTAGTTTCAGCCCTGTGTGCTGTCTATTGCTTTTGGGGTGAGAACAATGAAGGCTAGGCAGAGGAGGAGGCACAAACATCAACACTCTAGGTTTTTCCTGCCTGTCATTACCTTGAGCTCCCTCCAAGCCTCAGACTTCTACTTAAATTGACTTTGGAGGAAAAGGTGTGGCTGAAAAGGACAGTCTTTGGAACAAGTCTAACTGTGGGTGCACTCATTGATGTCTCCCTTTGAAAATTAAGAGACTTGAAAGCAGAGAAGAAGCCTTGATATTCATACTTGTTCAACTGAAAAATGCCCATTTTGACTTATGAGGAACCTGAGGTTCAGAGGTGTTATGTTTCCCTTTTTAGTGCTGTTCACCTAAGAGACACTGAAAAGAGTACTTTATGCAGCTCTCCAGATTGATGTATGTCTTCTGATCACAAGACTCTTTGAATTATACTTCCTCACACCTCAGTTCCTTTGGTGACATAAATACTAACTGTTCTATTGCAGTGCACGAACAGGGTGAATGCTATTCTGTAGTATAAGCTTCACAACACGATGCAGAATTGGGTTTTTCTCGCGACTTTGTTGAAGAAGACTGCTCAGAGTACCTGGGGCAAGATTTCCAGTGCCATTATTCAAGCTAGGATCATAATTTCTCTTTTCCTTCAGCAGTGCTCAAAATTTGTTTGGTAGAACATTGCGCTAAGTAAGAATCATGAGTGAAGATGATGAATTTGTGAACAATGCAAAGTCGTTGGCCTGTGAGTGGAAAACATATCTTAACTTGAGCACGAGTGGAGCCTGCACATCATCAGGTGACAAATATCCCAGAAATTTATAATTAGAGGTTAGACGGTGACACATCTAGAAAAACACACCTGTTACTAAGTGTGAAAACCCAGGTTCAAGCCCCTAGTCTTCACTTGTAGAGGCAAAGCTTCATGAGCAGTGAAGCAAAGCTGTTGGCATTTTTCTTTCTCTTTCTAACTTTCTACTAATTTCCCTGTCAATTTCTCTCTGTCTTTATCAAAAATAAATTCACTGTGGGCATATAATTTTTTAATTTCTTTTGTCTTTTGGAGAGAGATGTTTATTATTGATTTAATAATAGTTTGCAATATTATAAGATTACAAGCATATAATTCCACAGTATAGCCACCACCAAAGTTCTGTGCCCTATCTCCTGCAGGTCTCCCTGGTCTAGGCTTTTGAGAGTCAACATATCAAAGACTCAGCCTATGTATTAAGAAGACTCAGTCTGTGCTTTAAAAAGTTCGAGACCTACAATCCATTTTCCCCCTCTCATATTAATTAGTGATTTATGTGACTATAATTTTATAGGAGTGTACATACACACCATTCCCACCATCAAAAGACTGTGACCTATCCCACCCACCCACCCCTGCCCCCCACTTCCCAGAAAGTCAAATGTCCACCTTCCCCCCCCCACCACAGGGTTTTTACTTTGGTGCCCTACTCTAGATTTAGTCAAATTCTGATTTTAGTTTCCCTTTCTGTTCTTCTTTCTCAACTTCTGTTGATGAGTGGGTCACATAGAGGTCTATGTCTAGCCTTGTGAGAGTTCTCCAGACTGCTCTCCACAGAGGCTGGACCAGTTTACATTCCCAACAGCAGTGCAGAAGGGTTCCTCTGTCCCCACAGCCTCTCCAGCATTTGTTGCTGCTGTCCTTTTTGATGTATGCCATTCTCACAGGAGTGAGGTGGTATCTCAATGTTGTCTTTATTTGCATTTCTCTGACAATCAGCAACCTGGAACAATTTTTCATATGTTTGTTAGCCTTTTGGATCTCCTCTGAAGTGAATGTTTTGTTCATGTCCTCTGCTCATGTTTGGATGGGGTAATTTGCTTTTTTTGGTACTAAGTTTGCTGAGCTCTTTGTATATTTTGGTTATTAGTCTCCTGTCTGATGTATGGTATGTGATGATCTTCTCCCATTCTGTGAGGGGTCTCTTTGTTTGTGTGATAGTTTCTTTGTCTATGCAGAAGCTTTTCCATTTGATTTAGTCCAGTTGGTTTGTTTCTGCTTTAGTCTTCCTTGTAATTGGGTTTGTTTCATCAAAGATGTCCTTGAGGTTTAGGTGGGAAAGGATTCCACCAAAGTTTCCCTCTAAGTATGAGCTTGAATGGGTGTTGGATTTTATCAACATCTCTCTGCTTCTATTGAGATAATCATGTGGTGTTTGTATTTGCTTTTATTGATGTGATGAATGACATTGATTAACTTACATATGTTGAACCAGCCTTGCATTCCTGGGATGAATCCCACTTGGTCGTGATGAACAATCTTTTTGATGTTCTGTTGTATCCGGTTGGCCAAGATCTTGTTTAATATTTTGGCATCTATGTTCATCAGAGATATTGGTCTGTAGTTTTCCTTTTTTGCTGTGTCAGTATCTGCTTTTGGTATCAGGGTGATGTTGGCGTCATAGAAGGTGAAAGGGGGTATTCCTGTTTCTTTGATCTTATGGAAAAGTTTTAGAAATATGGGTATTAACTGTTTCCTGAAGGTTTTGTAGAATTTGTTTGTGAAGCCATCTGGTCCAGGACTTTTGTTGTCGGGGAGATTCTTAATAAGTGTTTCAATTTCTTTGTCTGTGTTAGGTGTTTTGTAATTCTTATTGGTTCAGTTTTGGAAGGGCGTATGTTTCTAGGAATTCTTCCATTTCTTCCAGATTTCCTAGCTTGGTGGCATATAGTTCTTCATAGAAGTTTTGTATGATTTTCTAGATTTCTGTGGTGTCAGTTGTGATATCTCCTCTATTGTTTACAATTCTATTAAATTGAGTGTTCTCCTCCCATTTTTTTTTAGCTAGTCTGGCTAGGAGTTTGTCAGTCTTGTTTAATTTTTCAAAGAACCAACATTTGGCTTCACTGATCTTTTGTATCGTTCTCTTATTTTCGATGTTGATTATTTCTGCTCTAATTTTAGTGATTTCCATCCTTCTGGTTGCTTTAGGGTTCCTTTGTTCCTCTTCCTCTAAGTCCTTAAGGTGTTCAGTAAGGTCATTTATTTGAACTTTTTCTTGTTCTTTAATATGTTTATTGTTCTTTAATATGGCTATGAGTTTCCTTCTCAATACTGCTTTAGTTGTGTCCCAAATATTTTGATAGCTTGTGTTTTCATTTTCATTTGTTTCCAGGAACATTTGAATTTCTTGCTTGAGTGTCTCTCTGGCCCAGTGGTTCTTAAACAGTAAGTTGTTTGGTTTCAAAATTCTGTGTCTTTTAGTAATTTTATGTTTGTTGTTAAATGTTATCTTTACTCGACTATGGTCTGAGAAGATACTTGGGATGATTTCAATGCTCTTGAATTTGTTGATGCTGTCTTGGTGGCATAACATGTGCTCTATCCTTGAGTATGTGTTTTGTGGATTTGAAAAGAATGTGTATTCCAGTTTTTTGGGGTGCAGGACTCTGAAAATGTCCAATAGATCTAGTCTGTCAATCTCTTCATTTAATTCTCTTGTTTCTTTGTTGATTCTCTGCTTTGTTGATCTAAGTGTGAGAGTGGGGTGTTAAAGTCTCCCACTATTATTGTATTCCTATTGATGTATTTTTGTAGTTCTTCCATACGTGTTTGATGTATTTAGATGGTCCCTCATTGCATGCGTAGATGTTAATAATTGTTAAGTCTTCTTGGTTGATTGATCCTCTAATCATTATATAATGGCATTGCCTATTTTTTAGTAATTAATTTAAAATCTATTGTGTCAGAGATGAGAATGGCTATTCCTGCCTTTTTCTGTGGTCCATTAGCCTGTATTATAGTTTTCAATCCTTTCACTTTAAGTCTGTGTTTATCTTGTTGGGTGAGATGGGATTCTTTCAAGCACCATATGGTTGGGTTATGTTTTCTGATCCATCCTCCCACTCTGCCTTTTGATGGGTGAATTTATTTAAACCATTGACTTTTATTGATATTATGGACTGAATGTATTGTAGTGCCATTATTCAATGATTTTTTATTTGCTGTAATATATGGTAAGAATTATAGTGGTGTTCTTGTTTATAAGAGGTCTTCTAGAACCTCTTTCAGGGTGATGGTTGTCTCCTTTGACTGTTATCTATCTGAGAAGGTTTTGATCCCTCCATCTAGTTAGAATGAAAGTCTAGAAGGACTTGGTTGAAACCCTTTTTCATTCAAGGCTCAATAGATATCTTGCCATTCTCTTCTGGCTTTTAGAGTTTGAGTGGAGAACTCTGCTGATAGTATTATAGGTTTTCCCCTGTATATGACTTTTTTTTTTCTCTTGCAGCCTTTAGGATCCTTTCTTTATCCTTCTTTTCATTGTAACTATGATGTGTCTTGGTGTCTTCAGGTCTGTGCTGATTCTTTTTGGGACTCTCTAGGCCTCTTGAATCTTAATGTTTTTCTGTTGTCCAGGTCTGGGAAGTTTTCTTCTATAATTTCCTCTAGGATGTTTACTTCCCCTTCCTTTCTTTCTTCCTCTGGCAGGCCAATTATATGAATTTTACTTCTTTTGAGATCATCCTATATGTCTCTTTTGTTGTTTTTATTGTCTCTCAATCTATTTTTGAGCTCTTTTACCTCTAGCTCATACTCTATCTGGCTAATTCTGTTTTCTGCTTCTGTTAATCTGCTTTCCCTTTCCTCAGCTTCTTTCTTCAGCTATTTCAGCTTTCAGTTCTCTAATTACATTGAGGTAGCTTGTATTTTCCTTGAGTGTCTCATCTGTTGTTTCCCTAATTCTGCTAGCCCTTTCCTCTATAGTTGTCTTCATTTCTGTGATTATTAAGTTTACTATTGCTTGCAAACTTTTTCTTATCTATGGTTACTTCTGGCTGATTTGTAGTTTCTTCTGGGCTCTTGTCTTCATTCATTGTAGTAGCAGTTTTATATGCTCTTGGTTTAACCATTTTTTTTAATTGATGTGTTTTTTATTTTTATGTTCTGTTGTTCTTCAGTTGTTGTGTTTTGAGTACAAGCCACACTATACTAAATACTTTTATGACAAATGCAGTCACCAACCTTGGAAATTACAATAGTAACTAAAGTAAGGATTGAAGCAATTTAATCAATACCAGTTAGCCAAACAATGCCTCCAGTCCAAGAAAAAATAGCAACCAAATCCAAATGAAAAAAAAAGAGACAGGAAAAAAGGGATAGCAAGAATAGACAAGTATGCAAATCTACTATACACTGTAAATTCTAGGGGTAGCAAAAGGAGAAAGGGAAGTAGAAAAGAGATACACACACAAAGAGTCCACTCTGAGTCAGATTTTTCCCCAAAAAATAATTCACAAATGAGTATCAGTGAATTCAGAAAGGAGAAGAGGGAGGAAGGAAGAAGACAAGAATGAGAAAAAAAGAAATAAAAGAACAGTTAAAAGAAAGAGGTTTTTTTTTAATTTGTTTATTTGTTTCTTAATTAGCTAGGAGGAGGGCGAAGGAGGAGAGTGGATAGAGGAGGTAGGTGGAGTGATACAAGTTCCTCTCACAGTGAATAGAACACCCAGTCACCTAGCAATGGAAAATACACTAAAAGTTAATTTTGGTCAACCTGAAGGAGGTGCAGTGGGGGAAGAGTCAGGCATATATGTAATAGTAAGAATAAAACAGAACATAGTAAAAAACCCTAACAGTCAGTATGCAGCTTGGATTGCTCCCGATTTTCTCAGGCAACCTGAGCAAAGGCAGCCAATTGTCAAAACAAAAACAAAAACAAAACAAAACAAAACAAACAAACAAAAACCTCCAGGTAGTCTTTCACAGGTGGGGTGAGGCTCTGATTGGTCAGGTATTTGTCACTCCATTTGAGGTTTAACCACTTAGAAAGAAAAAAAAAAAGAGCAATGGGAATCAGAAAGGTAAAGAATTGGAATCACACCCCTGGTGAGCCAGGAATCTTGGTATAGAAAAAAGCTCAGTGGGGAGCCTGATAGTAGTAGCTCTCCAGCCCCTGGGGTCTGGTTATAGGGTAGGGGAGAGGGGTGTGCTTCAGACATAATAAAAAAATTCCTTTCTTTTTTCTCTTTTTTCTAACCCAAATGGAGCTATAGTCACCTCCTTGTTGTCACACTTAGGACCCCTTACTCACCATCCTGCTGATAGCCAGGTATCCTACCCTTTCCAACAGTTGTTATCAGAGCACATGCCAGCAGGTGCCTCCAAGTCATCATCTTGGCTCCGCCTGGCTTTTTCTTTTTAACAAGTTCACTTGTTTCAGTTCTTTATATTGCACATATGAGTTCAACTATACAACAGATATCTTTCAGAGAAATGTAGGCTATTTGGCAATAGGTATAAACTATAGCATAAGACTCCTTGAGTATATACATCAAATTAAAGAACCTCAGGGTATTACATATGATAAGGAGGGTGGGAAAAAAGCAATAACAAAAAATGACATAGGAAAGAATAAAAACTAATCCAGAGAAAATGACATAATTTGAAGAGACATAGAGGACTATATGCATGTGATTTGTTATATATGAGTATTATAATATAGAGATAAGTTATATACCACTATATTATATAAATAAACCCGAGAGTCTTAAAATACCTGTTCTTGTCTAACCATTCTTTATTTGAATAGCATCTATCCATTTCTCCCTCCTCTTTAAAACTTTAAAGTCACAATTTTCTATGGCTTGTGTCCTTCAGAGTGTGTGTGTGTGTGTGTGTGTGTGTGTGTGTGTGTGTATCACCTTTTTTGGGTTAAATATTCTTTGTTTCTTTCTCTGTGGCACTTCTTTCAGTAACTCTTGCAAGGCAAGTCTGGTAATGGAAAACTCCTTTAGTTTTTGTATGCCTGGTTCTATTTTGATTACTTCTTCATATATATGTAGGATACCTTGCAGGGTCAAGTATATATAGGTGGCAGTAGTTGTTTCCTAAAATGTTGACTATACCAGTTTGCTCACTCCTGGACTCTATGGTTTCTGCAGAAAAGTCTGACACAAGTTTGACTACATTGCCTTTATAGGTCACTTTCTTTTATTCTATTGAAGTTTTTCTTTTTCTTTGTACTTGGCTTTTGATAATTTAGCAGTGATGTAGGTTTACTTGGGTTTAGGAATTTGGGAGTTCTCTCTGCTTACTGAACATTTATGATTCTGACCATATCCCAAATTAGGGAAAAAAATAATCTGTTATTAATTTCTTTGAATATGGTTTCTGTTCTCTTCCTTCTCTCTATTGTTTCTGAGACCCCTATAATTCTGATATTTGCTTTTATAATAGAGTCTTCCATCTCTATAAGAGTTGCTTCATCTTTCTAAAGCTCTTTTCTCCTCTATTTTCAAGTAAAAAATCTATGGTCAATTTGTCTTCTATTTCTGATGATCTGTCTTCCACATGGATAAATCTACTTCCTTGACTTGCTATTTTAAATTGGAATGTAGTCGAAATGTCCTTCACTCCCTTTAATTATGTTATCAATTGTTCAATTTTCTTATCTTGTGACTCTTTGAGATTGTGGGTTTCTTTCTTAATCATCTTTTCTTATTTCATTGAGAGTTTTGCATTTCTTCAAATTTTCTCAAAGTGTATTCTCTAAATTTTTATCTCTGATGATAGCTCTTCTGGATCTGCATCATTTAGTTTCTCACCATCACCTTGGTGTTGCAGAACCAGCATTTTCCTAGTTTTATCCATCTGTATTGGTTTCTGTTGTTGACTAGCAGATGGTAGCTGCTTTGTATGTGAGTTGTGGTGGGGACAGGAGCAGTTCTAAAGGCAAGTACTATGGTACCCAAGGTCTTTTAAGCAGAGTTCTAGTCTGCAGTGGGGAGTAGGGGGAGGCATAGGAGGCTTCCTTCTCTTCTCAGACTAATTCCTAAAGGTGGAGCTCTGCTGTGAGGTCAGGGTCACTTTCTATCATGTAGAGTGGTTTGACCCCCTTCAACAGGATCTTTATGACAGTTGGGATACATCAGAGTTTATTAGGCTTCCTACCTGCCATAAAGTTAGAGAGTTTGGTTCCATGATGCCTCTAATTCCCTAGGGTATACTCAATAGCCTGTGGCTTCCATATCTCTAAGCAGCAGATCTGAACTCATTTTCTTAAGCCACTAGGTGCTTGAGTGGCTCCCAGAGGGCCTTTTAAGTCCATCAGGTGAATCTGAGGCAAATATAGATATGGTGCCTGCTGGTAAATCAGTACTTTTGACCTGAGTTCTGCTCTCCCTCCCCTCCTGTTCTTGCTTTCCACATGGACTCACCAACCTTCACATAGTAATTTTCCTTTCTTTACCAGAAACTGAAGCTGTTTTCTGATGAAATTCATTGAGTTCATAGATTGATTTCTAAGAGTCAATAGAACTGATTTCATTAACTAGACAAATCTCAAACTCCTACTTTGTGAAAGAGCTAAAGGTAACATTTCCCAAAGTTGATAAAGGAGATAAGCTTTTCTCAAACTTGTTTGTAGCCTACAAAGAAGTGGGCATCTTTGTATGCTGTGGAATGAACACTTACCCTCTGTCTTAAAGACAAGAACTAGAGTCTGGTTTTTCTACTAACCTGTCTTATCCTCTCTCATTCTTACACTCAGTTTTCTCATTTTCTTGGGGAGATTGAATAGTCTCTAAATCTAAATCCTAGAAGTCTAGAAACTCCAGAATACTGAGATAATGAGTGCAGGCTCTTGTTGTGGTGGGTGGCAGAAGAGCCCTGGAGATTAGAACTTGGTCACACTGTGAACAAAGTAATGGGCTAAAAAGAATGTGGACAAAGGAAATAACTGAAGACTTTCTTGGGGGAAATATTTTAGAAAAAAAAAAGCTGCCTAGAGAATCTCAAAGTGATTTTAAAATAACTCTCAAGTATTCCCAGGGTAGCTTGGGGCAAGACAATGCTATGCTATTTTCAAAAAGAAAATATATGCTGTGTTCTGTGAACTTGAATGTAGTCAAGGACATACATCATAATTGTGTGCCAAACTAACCTTGTCAGGGTAAGGTATTTGCTGGGAAATAATTCTTTGCTGGAACAAAGCTCTGTGAAGTATTCAGGGACATGTAGTACTTTGAATATTATCTCTATGCTAATATAAGATATTTTCATGAAAGTTTTAACAGAATTAAGTTCAGATACTATGAATCTTTTGCCTAGGAGTAAGAGTCTCTGCAAATCCTGTTATCAATTGCACTTTGAATATTATAATGGCACTACCAATTTATTAGAAACCTCAGTGATTCACCATTGCAGTGTGAGAGATGTTTTGACCTACTATGTTCCTGCTATTGAATTGGTGCTGGGACTCTATGATGAATGAGACAGATTCCTAAAGTATCTCTGTGAAAGGAACCTTATATATGCAACTTTTCAGAAGTTTGTATGCATTCAGGAGAAATGGAATCATTAGCTAGAGCTTTTGAATGTTTTGGTAGTCATACTTACCACCACAGGCATCCCAGGGAACAAAAAGAATCACTACCCTATTCACTCTTGCAAATAGTACTTTAAGTGATTTTCAAATAACAAGTTTTACCAAGCACAGTGGTACTGCACAGGACTTACTTTCAGGAGGTTCCCTGGAAGCCCTTGGTTTGATCTTCTGCATCACTAACAGCTGGATCTGAGCAATGTTCCAGAAAAAAAAAAAAAGGCTAAAAAGCAGCATTTACCTATCTAGGAAACATGAAATCAGAAAGAAAAGATAGTCACATTTTATGTCTTCATCTATTCTGTGGACATCTGCTCTTTGCAATTTAAATTAAAGTTACATCATTTTCTGCAAATGGCTTATTTAGCTATTTTTAATTAAAGGTCTATCATTTTATTCAGGATTAATGGTTTACAGTTCAGTTATTGACATATGGGTACCATTTCTCATTTTCCCATGATAGGTGTGTGCAAAGCACTCTCACCCCCAACTTGAGTCCTTTTCGACTACCATGCACCAGGACCCCGAAGACCCCCCCCCCCCATACACACACACAACCTGTTTTCTGACCACCTTCCACTGAGACTTTTGCTTAATTAAATTGGAGCTGATTTATGTATAGGTTGCCAGTCTACTAGGTATGGGCTCCAGAGGCTGAAAGCCAGTATTATTTGCACCTTCTGGCTTAATCTTTTTTTTTTTAATTTTTACTTATAAAAAGGAAACACTGACAAAAAACATACGATAAGAGGGGTACAAGTCTACACAATTCCCACCACCAGAACTTTGTATCCCATCCCCTCCCTGACAGCTTTCCTATTCTTTATCCCTCTGGGAGTATGGACCCAGAGTCATTATGGGGTGCAGAAAGTGCGAGGTCTGGCTTCTTTAATTGCTTCCCCGCTGACCATGGGGGTTGATAGGTTGGTCCATACTCCCAGCCTGTGTGTCTCTTTCCCTAATGGTGTGGGGCTCTGGGAAAGCAGGGCTCCAGGACACATTGGTGGGGTCATCTGCCCAGAGGAATGTGTTTGGCATCATGGTATCATCTGGAACCTGATGGCTGAAAAAAGACTTAACCTATAAAGCCAAATAAATTGTTGACTAATCATGAACCCAAAGGTTGGAATATTGTTTATTAGTGATTTAATAATGATTGAAAAGATTGTGGGATAAGAGGGATAAAATTCCACACAATTCCCACCACCAGATTTCTACATCCCATCCCTTCATTGGAATTTTTCCTATTCTTTATCCCTCTGGGAGCATGGATCAAAGGGTTTTTATGGAGTGCAGAAGGTGGAAGGTCTGGCTTCTATAATTGTTTCTCTGCTGGACTTGAGTGTTGATAGGCCAATCCATATTCCCAGCCTGTTTCTATCTTTTGCTAATGGGGGAGGACTCTGAGGAGGTGGAATTCCAGGACACATCGGTGAGGTTCTCTGCCCAGGCAGTCAGGTTGGTGTCATGGTAGCATCTGCAACTTGGTGGCTGAAAAGCATTAATATATAGAGCAGGTAAAATTATAGCAAATGAAATTTGAGGTATTCATCTTAGAAGGAACTAAGAAGTCTATTTTAGGTCTAGCTCAATCTTTTAGAGAGCCTGCTCACAGACTCAAAGAATGGCTTTGGCAAAGGGTTCTCATCCAGTATTAGTTGACCTCTTGCCACTACTAATTTGGATCATTCATGGAGATTCTTTTCTCTTTTGATTCTGTAACTCCTTCTGATTCTCATTCCCCTCACTGAACCTTCCTCTTTCATCTCTCTGGAAGCCTCTTCATTTCTCTTTCATGTCCCAGCAGGGAATAATCTAGACTCCTCTTTTTGTCTTCAAATCTGTATTAGTTTTCTGTCGTTGCTATAGTAAATCAATATAAACTTAAGTCTCTTAAATAGCATAAATATTTTCAGTTACCTAGAAGTTTAACATGGGTCTGGAGAGGTATCTACACTAAGGAGCAGGAGCAGGGACAGGGAGGAAGGGAAGAACTGGCTGTAATATATATGATTTCACCATTCCCAGGGTGATTTTATTAATCAAATTAGGAACTTCTCCTGGTGCTATGACTCTTCTCATGTGACAGTGGTGCTGGACACCTGTCAAGGCCTGTGCCCTGTTCAATAAGATATTTCTGTGTCTCTCACTCAGTTTTTTATGGATTCCAGTTCCTTGTGGCTATATGACTGAGACTTATGGCTATCAGTTGACACAAATTCTCAGTTTGGAAAGATGAACCAGTTCATTAGTTTATGGTTTTCTTTCTCCATCTACAAACTAGGAATGCAGAGGCCAGTTCATCTCATATTCTGAATCTTTTCCTCTTCATCTTACCTCTATGGCAATAATTGAGAGGCTAGAGCCATTTCTACAATATTATGGAGTAGAGCAGTGAGGTTGGGCCTTATGTGGATAAGCTAGTGTACTCCCTACCTTAAGGTCCATAGCATTATTTACATCTAAAGTGTCCTCTCTTCCACGCAAGGTAGTAGGTTCATGGTTTTTGGAGTTTAAGATTTGGGCATTTGGGGCCAGGCGGTGGCACACCTGGTTGAGTGCACACATTATAGTGTGCAAGGACCTGGGTTCAAGTCCCTGGTCCCCACCTGCAAGGGGAAACTTCACGAGTGGTAGAGCAGGGCTGTAGGTATCTCTCTGTCTCTTCCTCTTTCCATCTCTACCTCCCCTCTCAGTTTCTGTCTGTCTCTATCCATTAAATAATTAAAGATAAAAAAATAAATAAAAAGACTTGGACATCTTTGCAAGTCATTATTATGCTTACCACTGTTTCAAATCTAATTTGTCACAAGATTCTGTGACCTGTATTTCTCTCCAGATTTCTTATCAAACTTGTTTCCAGTCAACAAGTTCAGCTATCAGCTGACTGTCCTTCCTTTCTCATTTCTCCCTAACTCACCCCAAATCTGATGAACTGCTCTCTGCTAGGAAATATTCTATGGGAACAAAACTATGATTTGATAAGTGTAGCTTTTTCTGGTAATATTTGTTTTGGCTAAGAAGTCCTAATGAGTGACTCTCTTGGTGGCATCAGAATGAAGCTAGGAAGGGAGAAGAGCTCAAAGGGAGGCTCATTTGATTGTCAGAGGGAAGCAATGTCAAGGCATAGACCAGGTGTATGCCTTGCCTGTTACAAATGATCTCTGCAGGGCTTTCTTATTGGAGCAGGTAGGTGAGATCTGCAGGCAGGACATCTATGGTGCTATGACCTACAGCTCCCATGGCAGTACCTGTGATAGGGAAAGGAGCAAAAGACTCTCAGTAAGCACAGTTGTTGAACTTAATAATGCCTTTGGAGCATTCCTGGCATTTTCAAGGGTCAAAATTTGATGTTTTTGACTGATTTGCAGAAGAGCTTGGCTGCTTCAGTATTATTAGGGAATCCCTAAGTGCAAACCCAAATCAGTCCTTCCTGTTTAAGAGATAGGAGTAATGCTTCCCATTCAATACCAGTTAACCCCATATCCTGAGCTCTGTCAAAGAGGCATTGAGCTTCATCTGTGGATTGAGGAAAAAAAAAAAAAAAGGTGTTACTCACCCTAACCCAAATCACTAAGCTTACTTATGTCTCCAATACTGGTTAAAAGCTTGGAGAAAAGCAGAGAATGGATGATTATTGCATTGCTCTCGGCTTGGGCTGGAGATAATGAGCCTTTCCTGCTGCCCTTTTACATGCATAATGCCTATTGATGTCAATGAGAGCCCCATGGTGTGCAGAAGCCCTCAGATCACATACATCATCTAAGAAATAATAAGGACAAAGGGACACCTAAAAAATATATAACTTGGCAAAGAGAGCCTCTCTGGTTCCCAGTCTCTCTAGATGGTCCCAATTAAGCAGAAATAGTTTTCCTGGAGTAGAGTGAGTATAGCTGTTTCAAGGTGAGCTTTTTATGAGGAAAGGAGAGAGCAGTTCCCTGGATTGTTTCAGGGTTCCAAAGTCACTTCTCCTGTGAGACAAGGCTAGGGAGTATTAACAGTCCCCCCCCTCCCCCCAGACTGATCAAAAGAAATATCACTTCTGTATATTGGATGGAAAAAGAGGACTGCTCAAAGAAAGTGATAAAGTCTTTTTCAGTTGAGGGAGGCAAACTGTTTCCTTTTGAAATGAACTCTGTTGGGTTTTTTGTTCACTCTTCTTGGAATGAGAGTTCTGGGTCCACATTAGTGTTTCTCAACCTTAGCTTATCCTTAGTGGAACTGATTAAGGAAAAAGAGAAGTTTTAATGTATTCTCCTTTAAGAGATTCTGATTCAGGGATGGCAAATCTGAGAGATTGAAAATTCTCATCTTGCAGATAGGCTAAAGTACTCAATGTTATAGCCAAAGAAAGTAAATCACTGGCTTTGCAAGTTAATGTCCTAAAATTGTGGAAGAGAGAAATTGTTATCTTGGTGACTAGCATACTTGGTTGAGCATGCAGCTGACAGTGCACAAGGACTAGGGTTCAAAACCTTAGTCTGCACATGCATGGGTGAAGCCTCACAGTTAAGCAGTGCTGCAGGAATGATTTTGGCTTTTTCTCTGTCTCCCTCATCTTCCTCAATTTCTCTCTGTCTCCATTACGTAAATACATAAAATTTATAAAGTAAAATTAATAGATCAGCTGTCTGTAGATGTTTGACTTCTCAGAGATCCTTCAGTATCTTGAACACTATAAACGACTCTCCTTCCATAGTTCTTTGAAACTAGATTTATCAGCAGTCCCCCTGGTACACTTAACAGTATCCTTCACAAATGCTATACGCCTGTCCTCTTTCTTACACCCACCTGGCATCTGCCTGTTGGTCTCACCACTGTCAAAACTACAGTCTCAATCTGAAACCCCTTCTTTTTTTTATATGAACTACAATAGCTTCTTCAGTGGACTCCTTGCCTCTAATTTTATCTCTTTGTCATCCATACAGTGGGATCAGAATGTATTGTTATTAATAATGTTGCTGTCACTGTTTATTATTGTTATTTGACCAGAGCCCTGCTCAGTTCTTATGGCAGTAGTGAGGATTGAACTTGAGACCTCAGAGCCTCAGGCATGAAAATTTGTTGCATGACTTTTGCACTATTTTCCTACCTACAGAAATAATTTTTTGGGGGGGATTAATTTCTATTCCTATCTTACCTAAACCATATCATCAGTTCTAGTTCCTAAAATTATCTTGGATGCTGGTAAATAGAAGGCCTCTTTTCTCAGTGGAAAAAAATAAGCTGAGAGAGAGTAAGTGAAACATCAAAGTTTACTCAGTGACTAAATGACACAGGAGTGTGCCCTGCATCTTTCTGGATTCCATTCTGCTCTGTTGCCTCTGCTGATTCCCAATTAGCTGAAACTTCTGCACATATGAAATCTTCATCTTTCATGCTCCTGCCAAAGGAACTTAGGAATCTAATTATGCTCACTGCTCTTCATAGATGTAGTTAAGCTTTTTTACAATTTGTTGTTAAGAGAACTTTCTCAATCAATGATTTACGGTGACTTTTGCCTTTCTCTTAAAGTCACTTTTCTTTACTAAACACTGGATTGGTGATTAACAAAAGTCAATCAGGTGGAGAGGACACTAGGGAAAGACATTATGAGATGAGAAACAACATGTCTAAATAAGAGACATGTGAAGTAATAAGACAAATTCAGGACAGTGCAGGGGCAGTGTAGGGTTCTCTCTCTCTCTCTCTCTCTCTCTATCTCTCTCTCTATGTGTGTGTGTTATGTGTGTGTGTGTGTGTGTGTGTGTGTGTGTGTGTGTATCTTCTGTCTACAGACTGAACCAGAGTGCTCTTGGAAGAACCAAGTAAGCTCAGCGTGGGAACACAGACAGTGACAGTTCTTGAAAGGCCTTGTGAACTGTATTAAAATTTTTTTATACTTGAATTTTATGAAGCAACATGGAGTGGAAGCCAGGGAAACAGGATGACCACATCTGAAGTGTGGGAAGACTTTCCCCATTAGTATAGTGAGAAAGGTGATGGTGGAGGGCGAGAGGTATAGAGGGTAGGTGGGCACGACAGAGGGAGGAATTAAAAGTCATGATCAGGAAATGTTACTGACTGCCTTACAATTATTATATTACACTTAAAAATATTTTGTTTTTATTTACTTTTTATTACCTTTATTCATTTATTGCATAGAGACAGCCAGAAATTGAGAGGGAAGGGCTGGATAGAGAGGAAGAGAAACAGAGAGACACCTGCAGCCCTGCTTCACCACTTGTGAAGCTTTCCCCCTACAGGTGGGTGCTGGGGACTGGAACCTGGATCCTTGAGCATTGTAACATATGTGCTCAACCAGGTGTGCCACCAACCACCCCCCCCCCCCGAAAAAGAATTTGTTTACTTTTGTTTTCATGAGGCAGAGAGAGAGGTCAGGGCACAGCTCAGCTCTGGCTCATGATGGTGCTGGTTATTGAACCTGGGGCCTCTAGTATTTCAGGTGTGCAAATCCTGCACTCTTAGCATGTTAAACTATGTCCCTAACTCCAGATCTATGTGTTCCTAAGTGGAATTTGTAACTGATTTTTGCAATTCGATATTTTTCAGTTCCCAGATTGCTTAACCAGATGCCGAAAGTACAGAGACTGTTCTTTTCTCTATGGGAATGTTCCCAACTTTAGGAAAACGTTGTGATTTGCAGTGTAGTTTGAGCGGAGAGACTAAAGTGCTGATACTCTGTTCATGAAAGTCACTAATTTTTGGAAACACAAAGTGATGTCTTTGTTTAATTGATCAAGTTAAGGTGATGCTATATTTGATTCCGGCGAACTGTAGTCCATATATACCTAATCCAATGTGACCAGTGTTTTATAAGAAAAGGGAAGATGACATAGACAACACCAGGTTACAGAACTAAGGAGAGAATATCATGTGAAGGTGAAGGCAGAGAACAGAATCAGAATGGGTTTTCAAAATGAAGGTGTGATATGGGCTGCCAGTGGCTGTAAGAAGGGAGGAGAGAGCTTGTAACAGGTAGTACTTCAGTCTCTGGAAGGAATCAACCTCATCAATACACTGGTTTGGGGTTTCTCCCCTTCAGAACCATGAGAAAGTACATTTCTCTGCTTTCAAGTCACTGAGTTTATTTGTAACCATTTGTTCTGACAACCCTCAGAGACAAATGGCAATAGCTTTAGGATTACATTGGATGGCTGGTCTTGACTTCACTTATGCTTATTTTTCTTATCCACTGTCAATGGCATCCATCTATAGCCATAGGAGCCATGCTTCCATATCAGACCGTGATACTTTGAATTGTTTTCCTTTTGAAACATTATGAAAATGCGTTGGGATGACAACATAATGGTTCTGCAAAAGACTTTCATGCCTGAGGCTCTGAGGTCCCAGGTTCAATCCCCTGCACACCCATTAAAGCTGAGTAGTGCTGTGGTTTTTTTTTTTTTCTCCTTCCCTCCCTCTGTTTCTCTCTCTCTATCTCTCTTTCTGTAACATGAAATATTAAAAAGTTTAAAAGGACCTATTGGAATATACCTAAAATAGACTTCCTAGTTGCTTCCCACATGAAGACCCCAAATCTCATCTGCTACACTCTCACCATTAGGTTCCTGGTTATTAAACCATTTGTTCTGCTTTATATCTTAATGCTTTTCAGTCACCAAGTTGCAGATGCTACCATGACATCAATCAACTTCCCTGGGAAGACAACCTCACTAATAAGTCTTGGAACCACACCTCTCTATAGCCCTGCCCCACCAGGGAAAGATAGAAACAGACTGGTGGTATGGATCAATCTGTAAATGTCCATGTCCAGCAGAGAAGCAATTACAGAAGCCAGACCTTCCACCTTCTGCACCCCATAAAGATCTTTGGTCTATATTCCTAGAGGGATAAAGAATAGGGAAACGTCCAATGGAGGGGATGAGATATGGAACACTGGTGGTGGGAATTGTATGGAATTATACCCCTCTGTCTATGGATATACCACCCTGAATACACCCTATCTCATCTGATCTCAGAATTGTATCCCTCTTATGCCACAATCTTGTAAATCACTATTAAATCACTAATAAAATAAATAAAAAACACAAAACAGTTTTTTAAAGGATACAAGAAGAAAGAAACTTTAAGTAACTTTAAAAAACATTTTATTAGCGATTTAATAATGATTAAAAAGATTGTAAGATAACAGGGGTGTGGTTTCATACATTTCCCACCACCAGAATTCTATGTCCCATCCCCTCCATTGGACACTTCCCTATTCTTTATCCCTCTGGGAGTATGGACCAAAGATCTTTAATAGTGTGCAGAAGGTGGAAGGTCAATTGTTGGTATGCATGAGACTCCTTCTGTTTCATTTGGTTTAAATCCCCCCTGCTTAACACTATTCTATTTACATAACCACTTCATTCTATTTACATAACCACTGTTAACAAGTACCACCTTCCCTCCAGGGCATTGGTGGTTCAGTGATAGGATTCTCGCCTGCTCTGCCCCCTCTTTGTCACACTCTGATTTTCACCAGTCACTTTTCTCTCCACCCTCTCTATGTCACATCCTGTTTCCACCTTACTTGGCAAGTATATATAAAGACAGCATTGTGAGTTTTATGGTACTGTACTTTGAGTTTAACTTAGCTCGTCTTAGATTGTGCTACGTCCTGCATGAATAAAGAGATACTGCCTACAGCTCAACCATGAGTCCCTGGTCGTCTGTTACCCGCCCATGAAGCCTGCCCGCGAAAACAACATAACCCGTCGAAAACAACAGTCAATTACAGAAGGTGGCTTCTGTAATTGCTTCTTCGCTGGACATGGACATTGGCAGGTTGATCCATACCCCCAGCCTGTTTCTGTTTTTACCTAGTAGGATAGGGCTCTAGAGAGTTGAGACTTTGGGACACATTGTTAAGGTCATCTGCCCAAGAAAGTCAGTATGGTGTCATGATAGCATCTGCAACTTGGTGGCTGAAAAGCAGTAAGATATAAAGCAGGACCAATTATTTAATAAACAGGAACCCAAAGGTAGGAATAGAGCAGATGACATTGGGGATCTTTGTGTAGGAAGAAGTTAAGGAAGTTTATTGTGGGTATGTTCCAAGGTGCCCATGACTTTAGTAAGTTTTGCCTGAGCCTGATAGCTAACATGCAGGTGGACTAAGATTACTGTCTGTGAAGATGGTGTCAGAGTTTAGAATCAGCTAAAATGCTATATTAGGGCACGGGGCAGCTTACATACATGAAGGAAGTATATAAATACCATGGATCTCTCCGAGAGCCAGTATATATTCATTTTTTTTTTATCATGGAAAATGCATCTCTTATCCATTGTGTCTTATGCTCAGAGTGAATGTCTAGGCATTCCTAACTCATCTTGTATCATCTTGTATGCTGTTTGCTAATTTGCAAGGCGGTTTAAGTTTACCTTTGATCAGTCTGCTGTGATAAAGGGAGAGTATGACTGCTTCCTGACCCTTTTAAGAAGGTTTTCCTCACCACTGAGAGAATCATGCTTCTTTTGCTTCAGACTGCTGTTTAGGAACCTGTGGTGTCACCATTTCTCTCCCTTAGAAAAGATAACTTGGCAGGTGGAATTATCTGAAAGAAACTGACTGGAATTATTTTCTCAATGATAGCTTTGCTGTAGCACATTCTTCGATGCTGATGAACTTGATAAAATAAACAGGGAAGTTTTCTCTGTCTAAAAGGGGAGAAGTGAAATGTCCTGGAAAAGGCAATTCTATTTTTTTGTTGGTTTGTTTGTTTCCTGTCAGACACCTAGCTATTCAGAAGTCAACCCATTTGCTTGAGAAAAGAGTTTCCTAGGGTTTCAGCTTAACTGCTCCCTTATTTGATTTTCTACAGTGCTGACTCATTGACAGAGAATGAAGAAAGGGGTACAGGCCTTATAATTCACTAGCCAGCGCACATTCTCCCCCATTGTATCATGTGATGACTTCTTAATATTATTTTATTATACATATGCAACCTCAAAATGATTTAAGGCGTCTTAACACTTCTCATGTTTTGCTTTACTATTTTGTGCATATGAATTATTTAAATAGTCATAAACAGGCCTCCTTTGAAGCGTCTATGGCAACTGAGTGGTTGCAGCATCAAGTGAGAAAAACTTTTTGGGGCAAAATTCCTTGGAAATTGAAATAACTTCAGAACAGATTCTCGATCATGAGTCATGATTTGTTTTAATAGCTATAGTGTTCCAAAGGAAAGGTGTTTTTTTCTGAGTATTTAGAATTATGTACATATATTTTCCTTTGATGAAACAAATGTCTTTGATCGGTGTGCACCCTGCACTTTTCAAGAACTTATTCTGTTACTTTTACTCCTGTCATAAGAATCAGTGGAACACAGGTTAAGTCCATGAAAAGTAATCTACTTCCAACTTCATGGCTCATGCCTTTCTTGCCATCCTCTTGTTAACCCCTGCTTTCTGACTACTGCTTTATTCTCTGAGATTCATTTTTATTGCCTCCTAAAACAAAACATTCTCTTTAATTCTATTAGTTTTAGCTCTTAAAATAGAGTCAAGTATTTCCTGTAGCGGAGACTTAAACATGTTTATAATATAATGATCAGATTGAGTTAGTTGGTGGCATGACATTGCAGTTAATTCATTTTCACTGTCAAATCTTCTGACATGTGAGCCTGGCTCAGGTTTTAAGTTGAAGTTCATTGCATCATAGTATGGTGTGGGTTTCAGGCGTGCATCACTGAAAATCAACACAAATATCTCCTTTGGCCTGACTCTCATCCCCTTCCACACAGCCTTACCCCACTCCTGGAAGTCATCACTAACCAATCTTATAGACTTCTTTAAGTTCATGTGTTTGCTTTCTTTGAACACTGCATACAGTGGAACCCTTTGATGTTTATCCTTTGCTGTCTGGCTAGTTTCACTTAGTTTAATACCCTCTAGGTCAATCCATTTTGTTGCAAATGGTAGGGATTTTCCTTTCTTTCTTTCTTTTTTTCTTTCTTTCTCTTTCTTTCTTTCTTTCTTTCTTTCTTTCTTTCTTTCTTTCTTTCTTTCTTTCTTTTTATATATTTATTTATTCATTCCCTTTTGTTGCCCTTGTTGTGTTATTGTTGTTGTTATTATTATTGTTGTTATTGATGTTTTTGTTGTTGGATAGGACAGAGAGAAATAGAGAGAGGAGGGGAAGACAATGGGCACTTAAGTTGTTTCCATTTTTTGAATATTAGAATAAGTGCTACAATATACAGATAGATATTCAATTGGTGCTTTCATATTTTGTGGTAATATCTAGATATTACACATATTGTTTATCTAATCTCCGGTAGAAAGTTGGATATTTCTAGATTTTTGTGACTGGTTAATTTTACCTTGAATAATGTTCAGTAGATCTTCCATTACAACTGCGCAAAGATTTGTCTTATTTATTTATTTTTCCTCCAGGGTTATTGCTGGGACTCAGTGCCAGCATTAAAAATCCACTGCTTCTGATGGAAACAGAAAAAAAAATACTTAAAAAAATTTTAAATAAAATCTTAAAAGACTGCCTGGAGTAGTAGAATTTTTGTACAGGCATCAAATCCCAGTGATAACTCTGGTGGCAGAAAACCAAAACATACTTCTTCACTTTTTCAGAAGTCAATGAGTCAACACATGTCATAAATTTAACAGTGCTTGCTGAATGATAATCTACCAGAGATATTAGTCGGGATCATTTTTTTCTGTGTACTTATAAATTATATTTGTCCGTAATGGGAGAATTTAGGACTTGAGGTACTACTCTTAGCTTGCTCAAGTAAACATGTTTGTTACATTTTATATGAACAAATATTTTGTATTTTCCTATCCATACTGACGAAAAACAAGACTATGGAATATGTTGATACTGGGTATATTGCTGTATTTCCTACAATTAAATTTGCCTCTCTTTTTATACTTAAGAAAAAATATTTTGTTCTCAGTAACAAAATCTAAAGTCAATATATACCCCAATGAAAAGAAGATATAGCACACTGTGCTTTAAGCAAACATGCATATTTCTGAACAATATGCATCTTCCTTAATTGAATGACTATAATTAATAATAAGTGAGCAGAAGATCATAGAAAATAATCCTGGTAGAAACTTAAAACCAGTTTACTAACATAGGTTTAAATTGTAGAGTTTCTGTAAGAAAATAGGGAGTCTACCCTTTCACTTTTGCAGAGTTAATGAGTATCCTACCTTCAGTGTGAAAATGCTCTTGCTATAAACAAGACCCCATTCTGAAGAAAATGCATGTACCTTAACATAAAAAAATAGTGAATATGTTTTTCGAATTCGATTTTCTTTATTTAGGCACGTACCATATTTTACAAAAGCAATTAAGGTTTCTACAGTGACTTACACTTTTAAATGCATATTTGCTTATCCACAATCTTATCTGAATGTCGTAATTTTAGGTTGGGTAAATCTGGCAATTGTATTGTAAACCATTAACCCCCACCCAAAAAAGTAGATAAAAATTAATTTTGGTTTGGAATTTAGGTCATGCTGTAGTTAAAAAAAAATAGTGGCAATGTTCTGATGTCCATTTCACAGTTGAAGAAATTGAAGTCAGAAGAGTAAAGTGATTTACACAGGACTAGAAAGTTTATAAATTATAGAATAGAATTGAGACAAAAGTCCTAAGTGATACGTTCCCAAGTGACACTTTATTATCACTTCTCCACCTGTACATACTGCTCACTCCTTCCTTGTATACAATTTGATCTTAATCAGATTATGCACTTTATAAATGATCCACACATAACCTGGTAGTGTGTTCTTAAAGGGACAGGAACTTTTAGAGAACAAACATATCTCTTTATTTTCAAAAAGATTATATTGTGTCTTGTTCATTTACCAAAATCCTGAACAATTTACTTGAAAAATTATAATGACTTGGTTGAAAAGATGACTTTACTTAATTCTTACATAACAATACTTTGACAAAGACTCTACTTATTGCTATTAAATAACTTACAACACAGCTTATAAATATTGGATATAGGAGCAGGAGTCCATATCTGGGCAGTCTGACTTGAAGATCATCGTTCAATCAGTATATTACATTTTAACAAAGGAATAAAAGATTAAGGGGTGAATATGCTGGGATTTAGTAATAATATTTTTATGTACTTCAGTCAAAAAATTTTTTTTTACTTCAAAACATTTTTTTTTCTAAGAATAAAAATGATCCCCTTAAGGATCTATGATTTTTGCTTGATGTTTTAATGTATTATTTCCTTAATTAAAAAAAAATTACCTTTGTTTACATATTGGATAGAGACAGTCAGAAATCCAGAAATAGAAAGGGAAGGGAAGATAGAGAGGAAGAGAGACAGAGAGACACCTTCACCACTGCTTCACCACTCACAAAGCTTTCCTCTTGGAGGTGGGGATCAGGGGTTCATATCCAGGTTCTTGTGCATTGTGGTATATGCATTCAGGCTCAACCAGGTACCTGGCACCACCACCCAGCCCCCTTAATTTATTATTTCTATTTCCATGCCACTTTTATAGAGAAGGTATCATTAGTATCACTTTTATATTTTATGTATTGAGTAAATACTAAGCATATGAATTATGGCATAAAATACTCATGGGTTACTTGCAGATGGTTGAAATAGATTTCCAATCCAGCTCCATTCACCAAGTCCATATGTTACATGTATTCATATGCCTAAATTCATTTCTGCTTTTCTTCTTTCTCTTCTCTTCCTTCTCCTCTTCCTCCTCCCCCTCCTCCTCCCCCCCCCCCCTCCTCCTCCTCCTCCTCCTCCTCCTCCTCCTCCTCCTCCTCCTCCTCCTCCTCCTCCTCTTCTTCTTCTTCTTCTTCTTCTTCTTCTTCTTCTTCTTCTTCTTCTTCTTCTTCTTTTCTCTCTCTCTCTCTCTCTCTCTCTCTCTCTCTCTCTCTCTCTCTCTCTCTCTCTCCAGAGCACTGCATAGTTCTGGCTTGTGGTGGTGCTGGGGATTGAGACTGGGAGCTTCAGAGTCTCAGGCATGAAAGTCTATTTACATAACCATTATATTACCTGCCCCACCCATGCCTAAATTTATTGTGTAAGGAGGGTACTGACTGGGGCCCAGGTGGTGGCACACTTGGTTAAAATCACATAGTATGAGAAGCAAGAATCTGCACAATGATCCACATTTAAACCCTTGACTCCCACCTACAGGAGGAAAGATTCACAAGTGGTGAAGCAAGTCTGCAGGAGTCTTTCTCCCTCTTTTCCTCCCCCTCCTCTCTCAATTTCTCTCTATCCTATCAAATAAAATGAAATGAAAAAAAATAGCTTCCAGGAGCAGTAAATTTATAGTACTGGCACTGACCCCCAACAATAACCCTGGAGGGGAAGAAAGAAAGAAAGAAAGAAAGAAAGAAAGAAAGAAAGAAAGAAGGAAAGGAATGTAGCATATTTTAAATAGTGGTCACTAAGTCAGCATTTAATTGTCTGGTTAAGTCAAAGAATTTGACATAGTTCCTGATGCCCTGGTATAAGAGAACAATGAAAAATCCTACTGTTTTCTTTTCTTTATTTTTTAAAGATTATGCTTATATGAGAGAGAGAGAGAGAACCATAATATTGGTCATACACATGAGACTATTTGAGAAACTTATGATCCTAAGTTCAGCTGGCACCACACCACCCAGTCATATGTGATTCCCACACCATTGTTGGGAATGTAAATTATTAGTATTATCAATTTGGCACCTCAAAAAAAAATCTAAAAATGTAACCTTGAGATTGATGATGATTGGAGGGTAGAGAAGGCCTGAAGAATCTTCTTAGTGGATATGTGTGAGACTTCAAGGAATTTGTTGTCTCGATGAGAGTTTAAGGGAAATTGGATGTCATTTCCCTGAACCTGATGGAAAGACCTCCATGTATCAATTAAAAATTGTAAAATACTGTCATCCATAGGATAGCGAAAAATAACATATATAGTACACTGATGGATCTGAGTATGGATATTTCCAGGAAATTTGTTAAAAGTACTAGCTATTTTCTAGTAGGTGTACATTTTAAGATGCGGAATAGAGAAATTAGTAAAAATAACAGGAGCCATTCATTTTTCTTACAATAACTAGAACTAATAAATAATGCAGATAATATATGGCCAGAAGGCAGAATGTGATAGCTTTGATTATATAACACAACATTTATATAGCTGATGACTGTTTCTTTCCCTTGCTTGAATCTGGAGAATCTTGTGACTTCTTGTCTGAGAAGGTGCTTTGTCTGAGAAGGTGCTTTGTCTGAGAAGGTGCTTGTCTGAGAAGGTGCTTTGCAACTTCTGTTAGGTTGTCACAGTACACTCCCTCTCAGAATGCTGCCTTCCGAAACCAGCTATCATGCTGTGAAAAGTTTATGTTTCTGGTGTGTGTGTGTGTGTGTGTGTGTGTGTGTGTGTGTGTGTGTGTGTGTCAGAGTGGTGTTTATGTAGTACCACTTGCCAGCATACTCTGTTGAGACCAGTCTTCATGTCCTCTTAGCCAGATATCAGATGAGGGCAAAGAAACCATCCTGGAAGTGGATCTTTCAGTCTCTGTTATTCCAGTTCTCATTCCTGGGAGTCACTCCAACTATTTGATTCCTTCTAGCTGGGGCCCCAGGCACTGTGAAATAGGCAAACCATCCCAGTTGTGCCCTTTCCAAATCATCACCAACGGACTTTACAAGCACAACAAAATGGCTGTTTAAGCCTCCAGTTTTAGAACTGGCTCTTACAAAGCAACAACCAATGAAAATTAAAGGGGTTGATCAACATATATGCAGACTTTTTATGTTAGATATGCTATAAAAGGGATTATTATATGTAAAATTGATGTCTTATAGGATTTACATATCTAATATCAAAATTAAAGCAAGATACTGTTTGTAATATTATATAGGCTGAGCTTATAATGGGTCTGCATGTAATCCTAACCCACCCTTTCCCGATACATGTTATGCTTTAAAAGTCTACCAGGGAAGACCTATATTCAAGGCCAGGACAGCAAACTCAGAGGGAAACAGTCATGTAGCTCAAGACTCGATCTTAAATGGACAGTCTCTAGAATGGTGAGAATTCGATTTGTTTTAACTAAGCCATCCAGCATACCTACCACAGTTATGGTCCCTTTTCTAGCTTTACCCTTGAGAAAGAAAACAGAGGGGGAAAAAATCTATCACTCTTCCTGGTAGTGTTCGTTACTGGACATCAAGATGCCAAACAGGTAGTTAATGTTTAGGTAAGTTCTGATCACAGGGCCGCAAGATCTGAACACCAGAAACTCAGTTTTAAGTATAGATACATTCTAAAGTACAGTTAGCTCAGAGGAGGATCCTTGGTGAAACAAATCCAGGGACTTCACAGAAAATAGTATTTTGTGTTCCTTAGTTACATTATCCTATTTAATTATGAGAGAAGCACAGAATAGTCACAGAAAAAATATTGAACATAAAAATATTCCTCAGAAGCTTTTCTTTTTACCTTAGCTGTAATAAAAGAAAGGAAAAATGGTATTTTCTGCTGGAGAAAAATGCCTATCCACTGTAAATATGAACTATTTAGATGATAATGCACTGTGCCAGATATCAACACTCTTTTTGTATTAGTTGAGAATGTTTCAGAAACATGGGAAAAAGTAGAATTATTTTGTGGAATAAACCAAGGTCCTGTCTGCTTGAGGAATATGTTGTTCTCTTGCATGAAAACCATTAAAAATAATAAACCACATCACTAGCAAAGACTAAAATAAACTTCAGCCAGGGAGAATAAAGTGAAATTGGAATAGTTTATGTTCCATGACTCCAGGGCAGCCAGACCAGAGTCTTCAAGGTGAAGTGCTCTCTCTGGATCCCTGGACACTGTGTTTTAGGTTGTGGTCTCCTTCTCTGTTGGAAACCGGGAACCAGGACAGAATTATATTTGATATATTAATGCTGGTTGACACAAGCAGACTTAAAAAGCGCTGCTGAGGCTGCGTTCTTGTGCTACTTATTGGGAACCACAGACTGTTTCAAGGAATTCCTACTATCTTCTCCTCCCCCCTATTTCCAAAGATGGATTAATATTCAAAATAGTTAATAAGCTTCTCTCATGTCAGTTTATTTTTCAACTTGTCTCAGGGAGAGACTTGCATATGAGGTGCACAGATGTCTTGATTATTTCTTCTGGTTATTCTATGTTTTGCAGAAATCTTTCTTGATCATATATTACCATCTGAAAGTTTGTCTGATGCTTTATCTTGCCTTTTTAAGAACTTTCTCTCCTTTATGATTCTCATTATTATACCTTACAATTCATTTTTTTTTTCCTGGTACCTGGTTTGAACTATTTATCCCAAGCAATGCAATCTCCACAAAATCTAGGACCATACTTTCTTGTTCAGCTGTATTGACCTAGAGCTTATATTAAATGTTAAATACATTTTTAAAAAATGAAGTGTTATGGGGAGGCAACTGTAACATGTGTTTTCCTTTGAGGATGTTATATTTTTCTGATCAACCACATTTACTACTTGGAAAAGATTCTGGATCTTTTTAATTAAGAAGTTATAGTATGTAGTCTTGTATTTCAAGGGGAAGTGACTATAAGGATAATTTATTTTAGGGTCTGAGCAGTTTGACACTTAGTTAAGCACACATGTTACCATGCGCAAGGACTAGAGTTCAATCCTCTGCTCTCCATCTTCAGAGGGGAACTTCGTGGGCAAGAAAGCAGGGCTGCTGGTTCTCTTTCTTTTGTCTCCAGGGTTATTGCTAGGGCTCTGTGCCTGCACTATGAATCCACTGCTCCTGGAGGCTATTTTAATCCCCCTTTTGTTGCCCTTGTTGTTTATCGTTGTTGTTATTGCTGTTATTGTTGTTGGATAGAACAGAGAGAAATGGAGAGAGGAGGGGAAGACAGAGAGGGGGAGAGAAAGATGCAGACCTGCTTCACTACTTGTGAAGCTGACTCCTACAGGTGGGGAGCTGGGGCTCGAACTGGGATCCTTGGGTTTGTCTTTGCACTTTACACCATGTGCTACTGCCTGGCCCCTGTATCTCTCTCTATAGACTTCTCTATCTCCCTTCCCCCTCTCAATTGCTGTCTGTCCTAGGAAAAAGGTAAATAAAAAAAAAATCACCAGGAATGGTGGATTTGTAGTGTAGGAACTAACCCCAGTGATAATTCTGCTAGCAATTAAAACACACACACACACACACACACACACACACACACACACACACACACACACACACACACATTAATTTCCAAGGATAAACTAAATGTCAGATCTCTGATGAAAAACAACTTGTTATTGTCCAGCATTTCATCTTTGAAAGCTTACTAGCTACTATCAAGGTAATTTTGGCATACTTTCTTTTTTTTTTTTAATCATTTCAGTTATATAGATATGTTTATAAGACTATGACTAGCATAAAGTTAATGATATGCAGAATTATTGACCAAATCAAAGAAAGTATATAATATGAGGAATTAAGTGACATTTTTTAAAAATGTTACTCGTTTTAATTATTGAATAGAGACAACCAGAAATTGAGAGGAAAGAGAGAGAAAAGAGATGAAGAGAGACAGAAGGGCACTTGCAGCCCTGCTTCACCACTTGTGAGGCTTTTCACCTACCGATGGGGCCGGGGGGGCTCAAACCTGGGTTTTTGTGCACTGTAACCTGTATGCACTCAACCACCCAGCCCCTAGTAATGCTTTTTTTTTTTTTTTAAAAAAAAACATACAGTAACTCATCAAACAAAACCTTGACTTAATGCCGAGTGCTATATTGATTAATAAAGGGATTAAAATGATTGGCTGAGGTCCAGTAGTTTCGATGCCTCAGATTCTTCTATTCTTACATTTAGATTGTAATGGTTTCATTGACATGAGTGCATTTGTTGGATTTATTTTACATCGCCCACATACATAGTGATTGCGTGATTCTAGAACGTGGCATCCACTAGTAACTGTGGACGTCGGTGACAAAATGTTAGTTACATCTAGGGATGGTGATATAAATTTATTAAAGAGAGAATTTTCCATTTGCAATGAAAGTATAGACTCTAGATGGTGTAGTGAGCTTGAGGACTCTTAACTCATATCAGTTACAGAAGTTAATCCTGGATTGCACACTTTTTTACATGAGAGGTAAAGCTATAAAGCTTGGAGAAGAAAACAAGAGAATCATTTCATAACCTTGTGGTTGGAGATCATTTCTGAACAAATTTCAAGGAACTCTAATAATAAAAGTGGGGAAAAAAAGTTAAGTTTGTATTTTGTTTAGCCAGTGACACGAACAGAAGTAAAATGAGCTGTAGATTTGGAGAAAGCAGCAAATGGTTGGTCCTGGAGCTGGGCTTGCAAATGAGACAAGCCAATGCTATTTATTTATTTATTTATTTATTTATTTATTTATTTATTTATTTATTTATTTGTGAGAAACAGCCAGAAATTGAGAGGGAAGAGGGAAAGGGGGAGAGAGAGGGGCAGAGAGAGAGAGTTTGCAGCATTTCTTCACCACTCGCAAAGCTTCCTCCCAGCAGCTGGCGACCAGGGGCTCAGACCCTATGCTCAGACCCTATGCTCATCCTTTAAAATATTGAGTCAGGTGGTAGTGCAGCGGATTAAGCGCAGGTGGCGCAAAGCGCAAGGACTGGCGCAAGGACTGACATAAAGATCCCAGTTCCAACCCCCGGCTCCCCACCTGCAGGGGAGTCTCTTCACAAGCGGTGAAGCAGGTCTGCAGGTGTCTATCTTTCTCTCCTCTTCTCTGTCTTCCCCTCCTCTCTCCATTTCTCTCTGTCCTATCCAACAACAACGACATCAATCATAGCTACAACAACAACAACAACAAAAACAAGGGCAACAAAAGGGAATAAATAAATAAATAAATATTGATTATATCTGCTTTTAATAACTCCAGGAGATGCTATATTTTTTGCCCTAGTAATCCCAGAAGCAGGTACCAGACCATCAGAAAGTCCTTATCTTTTTTTATTGGCAAACAATTGTTTAATTTATTTTATGTTTATTATTTTTACTATTTGATTTTTTTTAAATGTTTATTTTATTACTTTATTTATTCCCTTTTGTTGCCCTTGTTGTTTTATTGTTGTAGTTATTGTTGCTGTTGGATAGGACAGAGAGAAATGGAGAGAGGAGGGGAAGACAGAGAGGAGGAGAGAAAGACACCTGCAGACCTGCTTCACCACTTGTGAAGTGACTCCCCTGCAGGTGGGGATCCGGGGTTCGAACCGGGATCCTTATGCCGGTCCTTGTGCTTTGCGCCACCTGCGCTTAACCCGCTGCACTACAGCCCGACTCCCTACTATTTGATTTTTATTTTACATTTTTTTATTTATAAAAAAGAAACACTGACAAAACCATAGGATAAGAGGGGTACAACTCCATACAATTTCCACCAGCAGAACTCTGTATCCCCCTACCCCCCATAGTTTTCCTATACTTTAACCCTCTGGGATCCTGGAGACAAGGTCATTATGGGATGCAGAAGGTTGAAGGTCTGGCTTCTGTGATTGCTTTCCCGATGAACATGGGCTTTAACAGGTTGATCCATACTCCCAGCCTGACTCTGTCTTTCCCTAGTGGGCCAGGGTGCTGGGGAATCAGAGTTCCAGGACATATTGGTGGGGTTGTCTGTCCAGGGAAGTCTCGTTGGCATCATGCTATCATCTGGAACCTGGTGGCTGAAAAGAGAGTTAACATATAAAGCCAAACAAGTTGTTGACTAATCATGAACCTAAAGGCTGGAGTAGTGCAGATGAAGAGTTGGGGGGGGGGGTCTCTGTTCTGTAGAGAGCTAGTAGGCATATTTTAGTTATATTCCAGAGAGTCTGTGGCTATACTAGTTTTTTTTTTTTTTCCTTGAGCCTGAAATCTGATATGCAGGTGGATCCAAGTTATTGTCTGGGGAGATGATGTCATGGCTGGGAAAAGGACAAAAAAGCTGGATCAGGGAGGAGAGTAGCTCCCAAATATGGGAAAGGTGTATAAATATTGATGACTGTAAACCCCATGGATTTGATGTGATCCGGGGCCTTCTCTGCAGGACATGGGTATTGGCAGATCTATCCATACCCCGAGTCTGTTTCTGTTTCTCCCGACTTGGGGTAGGGTTCTGGTGAGTTGGGTTTTCAGTACACACTGGTGAGGTCATCTGCCCAGGGAAGTCAATTTGGATGCCTCTTTCTTTTCCCTGTAATAACCACTGTAGTGTTTGTTTGTTTGTTTTACCAGAGCACTGATCAGGTCTGGTTTATGTTGGTGTGGGGGGATTGGACTTTGGACTTTGGAGCCTCAGGCATGAGAGTCTCTTCGAATAACCATTATATTATCTACCCCTGTCCCCCAGTCCCCCACTGTAGTTTTTTTAAATATTTATTTATTATTATTTATTCCCTTTTGTTGCCCTTGTTGTTTTTGTTGTTGTAGTTATGATTGATTTCGTCATTGTTGGATAGGACAGAGAGAAATGGAGAGAGGAGGGGAAGACAAAGAGGGGGAGAGAAAGATAGACACCTGCAGACCTGCCTCACCACTTGTGAAGCAACTCCCCTGCAGGTGGGGAGCCGGGGGCTTGAACTGGGATCCTTAGGCCAGTTCTTGTGCTTTGTGCCACGTGCGTTTAACCCGCTGTGCTACCGCCCGGCTGCCCCCACTGTAGTTTTTAAACTACAGTGTAGTAAAACCACTTAGTAGTTGCCTTTCACTTCTTTGCTTTTGTCACTTAGTATAAACATCTTGTGTTCCACCTATTTCTTCCTCAAAGGCATGATTTGATATCTGTAATAGCTAAGTCATATTACATTGAGTCTGTATCTCACAGCTTTTTTTCTTCTTTTTTTAAATATTTATTTAAGAAAGGAGACATTAACAAAACCAGAGGATTAGAGGGGTATAGCTCCACACAATTCCCACCACCCAATCTCCATATCCCCTCCCCTCCCCTGATAGCTTTCCCATTCTCTATCTCTGTGGGAGTATGGACCCAGTGTCATTGTGGGTTGCAAAAGGTGGAAGGTCTGGCTTCTGTAATTGCTTCCCTGCTGAACATGGGCATTGACTGGTCGGTCCATACTCCCAGCCTGCCTCTCTCTTTCCCTAGTAGGGTGGGTCTCTGGGGAAGCGGAGCTCCAGGACACATTGATGGGGTCATCAGTCCAGGGAAGTCTGGTCAGCATCATGCTCGCATCTGGAACCTGGTGACTGAAATCTCACAGCTTTTTGATCTAGCTGTCAATGGGAATGTAGGCTGATTCTATAGTTGTATTATTGTGAATTATGCTGCTGCTGTGAACATAGGTGTATATATGTTTTTCATATTTTATTTTTAATTTTTGTTTTCTATGTGAGAGAGAGAGAAAAAAAGAGAGGAGAGAGGGAGAGAGAGAAAGAGAGAGAAAGAGAAGAGAGCACATACCAGAGTACTGCCCAACTATAGCACATTGGTACAGGGATACAAACCTGATCTTTTGTTGGAGTTATCTGCCCTGTCCTTGTGGCCTTTCAGTTCAGTATTTTCATATCCTTGGAGTTATGCTGAATCATCACAAAGCATGTCCACTTTTATTTTTTATTATTTTTAAATATCTTTATTTATTTGTTTATTGGATAGAGACAGCCAGAAATTGTAAGGAAAGAGGGGGATAGAGATGGAGAGAGACAGAGAGACACCTGCAACACTGCCTCACCAATTGCAAAGCTTTCCTCCTGCATGTGGAGACCAGGGACTTGAGCCTGGGTCCTTGAGTATTATGCCATGTGTGCTCAACCAGATGCACTACCACCCGGCTCCCCACTTTTATTTTCTCAAGAAACTTTCATACCATTTTTAATAACGCTAGTAATTTATATTCCCAACAGTAGTGTGGGAATCACATGTGACATTCATTCTTTTGAACAGCAAGAATTGAGAAATATCAGCCCCACAATTTGGGATGAGTAGAAAGGCTTAAATCAATCAATAAGTAATAAACAAAGACTTAGAAAGACTCAGAATGAGTGACTGATTGAGTGGGTGATAGTTGATATGAGGCCAAATGGCATATGCTTAAATGAACAGAGAGATTTTAGAAGACTATTTTCTATTAACTTATCATTTGTTATTCTGCAAGTATTACTTAAAGTCTTTTAGTGGTCACTGATATAGAATAAAGTAGCATAATTGATATATTCACACTGGGAGAACAGAGGCCAGGACCCTGATTTGAGTCTCAAGGCTGAAAGAAAAGACCTCAGAGATTTTTTTTGAGTCAATCAAGAGATCTGCAGATGGATGGACACACACATACATCTCCTGCAGTGGGCTACATTAAACTTATGTGTCCCTAATAATAACTTCAACAGAGTATTTTTTATCAATATGTATTCATTACATCAAAGCCTGAAATGAGAACTATTCGAAGCATCTTTGCAGGGGCACACAGATTATAACAGTTGTTGCTAGACTACATGACATTGTTATGTATTCCTCTGCCTACTAGTAGGTATTCATTATGTTCACATCATGGATTCACTGGTCTTAGAGGCAGCCATGTTTGTCAGAAATTGTGAGGAAAGAGGGGGAAAGAGATGGAGAGAGACAGAGAGACACCTGCAACACTGCTTCACCAATTGCAAAGCTTTCCTCCTGCATGTGGAGACCAGGGACTTGAATCTGGGTCTTTGAGTATTATACCATGTGTGCTCAACCAGATGCACCTTAGGTCTTTGGCCTTATCATCTGTTCACCAAATGGCTTAGTATCTTAAGACATATAGCAGATGCCTGTCAGAGAATAGGAATTTACTAGTAGTCAGAAGGACGAATCATGAGAAATGGTAGGTGGTATGGCATTCCTTGTGCTTTATACATAGCTTCTAAGTAATTAGGAGAATAACTTAGGAAAGACATTAACAAAGTATCAATCAACAAAAATTCTGGGGTCTTACAATCATAAACATAGGGATTAAGAAATAACATAATATTAGAGCTATTTATATATTGCAAACAGATGGGTCAAATCAAACAAGAAAGAGAGAAGAAAGAAGAAAGGAAGGAAAAGAAGGAAGGAAAGAAAAGAATGATGGAAGGAAGGAAGGATGGAAGGAAGGAAAAGGAAGGAAGGAAGGATGGAAGGCTGAGGAATGGCACATCTGGTTGAGTACACATGTTATAATGTGCAAGGACTTGGGTTCAAGATCCTGCTCCTCACCTGCATAGGGAAAGCTTCACAAGAAGTGAAGCAGTACTTCAGATGTCTCTCTGCCTCTCTCCTCTCTATTTCCCCTTCCTCTCAGTTTCTGGATGTACCTATCCAATAAATTAATTTAATATAATACAATTGTTTTTAAAGGGAGAAGGAAAGGAGAGAAGAAAGTAAGGAAAGAGGTCATGGGGAGGAAGAAACTTTTCTTTCAGTATGGGTGATTCAGTGTTATAAAATAACATGGACAACATTAGATATCTGAATGTCAAGTAATTTACTAATAGAAGAAGAAACATGATTGAGGGGTTGAGAATGAGGATTGAGAGACTATTTGGAACAATGAAATGTACATTACACAGTTGTTCTTGCAAAAACTCTTCAATTTATTTCTTCAGGTATTATTACTTATTAAAATATGGAATGTAAATTTGAAAATCTTTAAAAGACATTTAGTAATGCATGAATGGGCATATATATGACAAACTGTATTTGTGATCATAGATAAAATTGTGACTGTATTTATTCTTGGCAATTCAGCTTAAAATATCTGAAGCTGTCATAAGCTAGCTTACCCTTCTGGAGCTTCACTGTAATTAATGGCATTTATCTATTCAAATATTAGATATGACAATTACTAGCTATATTGAAAGGAAGGATAGCCTATCAATTCTTGCAACTCACACCAGAATATCTTGATATTTGAAAAGAGCCATTATTTTATTTATTTATTAAAAGTTTTTATTTATAAAAAGGAAACACTGACAAAAATACATAGGATAAGAGGGGTACAACTCCACACAATTCCCACCACTTGAACTTCATACCCCATTGCCTCCCCTGATAGCTTTCCTATTTTCTAATCCCGTGGGAGTATGGACCCAGGGCCATTATGGGGTACAGAAGGTGGAAGGTCTGGCTTCTGTAATTGATTCCCCGCTGAACATGGGCGTTGACAGATCGATCCATACTCCCAGCCTGTCTCTATTTTAGAGGCACTATTTTAGTCTTATTAGTATCTCATAATATAGAGAGCTGAAGAGATGAGGGTGGGAGTTTGGGCTCTGGGATCAAGTGCTTTAAGGCAGCTCTTTTCAGTGGTAACTGATAGGGACTAGGTACAGTTCAAGATGAAGCATTTTTGGTTGGCAGATGTAGAAAAGGAAGAGTGTTAGAGGGAGTTTTGATTAATAACCACATACTTGATAAATAAGCTGTTTGGCCAAGTGAATGACCTATTGTTCATAGAGCAAGGGCTATTTGCCCAGATGAATAAACTTCATTCAAATATATTGGCTTTCAGAAAATTCCTGGATCCAACTGTAAAGTTATTTATTGATTTACTGATTTATCTTCCTGGCCAAGAATATTCTGGAACAAACAGGAAAGTCATTCTGACACAAGTGACTTCAGATTCCAATCCTGATAATTAAGGCTATGTGGATGCAGGTGGTCTCCATTTTCTAAATTAAACACAGAGGATGGATAATGCCATTTTGTTCTAAGAATTCTGAAACCATTAGGATGGTATGTGGGCTTAGGAGGGTCAATCAGGAAGGAAGTCAATTCTGAAGATATGTTAGGTTCATTCTAAGTTAGAAAATGAGCCCAGAACTTTTTTTAATTAGGAGAAATATCTTTCCCCCATTCTTCTTCTTCTAGCGTTTGCCCTTCTTCCATAGCCAGTCAACAGCATCAGGTTGAGCCTGATGTAAAGTTTCGAGACCTCCTTTGAATCTGGAGAGGTGGCAGTCGTTGACTATGTGGGTCATAGTCTGTCTGTAGCCGCAGGGGCAATTCAGGTTGTCTCTGGCTCCCAGCGGTGGAACATAGCGGTGCACCGGCCATGGCCTGTTAGATAGCAATTGAGGAGGGCCCAATCATAATGTGCTAGGTCAAAGCTGGGTTGATGCTTGCAGGGGTCTGTGATGAGGTGTTTGTTCTTTACCTCAGCTGACTGCCAACTCTGTTTCCAAGAGTCTGGAACAGAAAAGTTCAGTGTAGGCGTAGGAGACCGGATTGGATGACGAGACATCAAGCGTTGAACAGGGTGGGCGAAGATTAATGCATATTAACAGACTTTGCTTTATATCATCATACATAGGACCTCCATCATCTTGAAATATTAGAAGTTAAGGGCAAGAGACTGGCATACTTTAATGATGACTCTTTAATCACTATCAGGCCATCCCATCAGCTAGGGCCCTATTCAGGCAGTCCTGAGATTCCCAAACAGACATGATGGGCCTAGACCTCAAATAAATCCCTCTTCTCATTGTTACCGATCATTCCTAACAGGAACAACAAAATAGACCCCTTTGTGGGCCCCATAGGACCTTCCCCTCAACTTGGATCGACAACAGTAGAGAATATTCCATCCTCCGAAGGGAGGATGGACAATATACACTATGCTACATCTGAGGAAGATGGGTCAATATTGGGGCAGCTTGGAATGTTCCTACTCATGACCACAGAATGTGAGCTCAGATCTAGAGGGATGCAGAGGTCACACAGGCTCCTAAGCTGAATATGGGCCCCAGACCACATCAAACCGATGGGGTTTCCAGTCAACAATATTTATACCCCTTTCCCATATTAGGGAACTACTCTCTTCCCTGATCTAGCTTTCTGGTCTTTTTTGCAGCCTTGACATCATCTCCCCAGACAATAACTTGGATCCACTGGCATATCAGATTTCAGGCTCAGGGGAAAAAAGAAAAAAAAAAAAAACTAGCATAGCCACAGGACCTTTGGAATATAACTAAAATATGCCTACTAGCTATCTACAAAATGGAGGAACCCCTCCCCCCCAACTCTTCACCTGCATGATTCCAGCCTTTAGGTCCATGGTTGGTCAATAATTTTTTTGGCTTTGTATGTTAACTCTCTTGTCAACCACCAGGTTCCAGATGCTAGCATGATGCTGACCAGACCTCCATGGACAGACAACCCCACCAATGTGTCTTGGGAGTTCTGCTTCCCCAGAGCCCTTCCCCACTGGGAAAAGATAGAGACAGGCTGGGAGTATGGATCAACCTGACAAAGCCCATGTTCAGTGGGGAAGCAATTACAAAAGCCAGACCTTCAATCTTCTGTACGCCATAATGACCTTGGCTCCGTACTCCCAGAAGGTTAAAGAATAGGAAAGCTAACAGAGGAGGGGATGAGATACAGTGTTCTGGTGGTGGGAATTATGTGGAGTTGTACCCCTCTTATCCTATGGTTTAATTTTTTATAAATAAAAAATTAAAGAAACAAATTAAAAAAAGTTAAATCTTTCCGTATTTAGCCCAAGCTATTCCTCGATTCTCTTAGGGTTCCTTCAGTCTAGTACCTGATACCTAAAAAATCAGTATTCTCAGTTGATTCCTTTCTGATATTACTTAAAGATTTATTATGAAATTTAGAAAAGTACCAAAATGTCTCTAAGAAAAATATGGTAGTTATTGTGTAAGAGGGTGGGGTTAAAAGTCATTGGTGGTGGGTGTGATGTGGAACTATATCCCTGTAATCTTTTAATAAGCACTAATAGCAAAAAGAAATAATGCAATATATATACATAATTTTTAATCAGAGAATATTTTTAGCAGTTTAGCAAAAATAAAAGAAAATTAGAAATTAGTTGAGCATGTTTTCAAACAGGTTTGGTCAAAAAAAAAAAAAAATCATATCTTCCAGTTTGAAAGTAAATCCCTTGCCTGGGCTGTCTCTTGATAGGAGAATGTTTGTAGAGCAGTTAGAATTTGTATTCCTAGTAGTTATTTCCAGTTGTATTAAAATATCTATTCTGTATGTTAAAAAAGAAACTGGAATTTCAAGCTCCACTCTGGAAGACTGTTTCTGCAGCTAACTCCAAGCTTCATTCCACTCCTGCTTATTCCTTCACTCAGAGGTGTGATGGATTGCTTCAGCTTTGGTGGTTTCTTCCTTAAGTGGCACCTTTTATTTTTCTTCTGTCATCTGGTGGAGTATTCTATAATATAGCTGACATCTTTGAAGCTTATATATTGTTTTGTCCCATCTCATACAATATTAAAGTCCTTTAAGCCCATGGACTTGATGCAGTCATACAATTTTTAATAGATGCCAACTATGTGACAGTGCTCTGATAGTTACTAAGGAAACAAAAAGGGAACACGTCATGCTTGTCCTCAAATACCCTAGTTAGCAAATCTGCACTTCTTAAGTTTTTCACTTCATATGTGCTATACAGAGTTCATAAATAAATACTGCCTTTAACGATGGAGGTGGGGGTGGTCTTTATTTTTTGAGAATGCCAATTTCCCCAAGGAGAGCTTAGGGACCATATTAAAGTTCATTATGCATTTTTACAAATTATAGCGAATATTATGTGGTCTTGAGGATAAAGTGAAGTCTTCTTAGTCATTATTATCTAGCTCAGTGGTTTGTAAAACTTGGTGTATGTTTATAACTTTGTGACCACATGGCCTGTGAGTCCCATTACTTAACTTTGACCTTTGACACTGTGATGTAAAAATAAAAGTAAACAATATGTTTGAAAAAGGCTATGAGTGTATTCCAATAAAAAATTACATTGAGGAAATGCTATAGGTGCAACTGTGAATGTGAGTCATGGTTTTCTGCTCTATAATAAGGTTTTAAATTTGTAGAAAAGAAAATTAAAAATATGGCAGAAAAATGAAAATTCCAAATATATATAGACAAATATATAGATATACACATCTATGTATGTATATATGTATCTATCATCTATCTATCTATCTATCTATCTATCTATCTATCTATCTATCTATCTATCTTTTTAAAAGCATTACCTGTGTGTCATCTTCTCAGCCAGTTGAGTTAATAGTGCATAAATCAGGTTGAAACATCCTGCCAATTCACTTAAAGTGAATTCTTTTCATTGCAAGAACTGGGCCTAAGGTCTAAGGTAATAACAATAACATCATTATTTACCAATCTGATGAAATGGACTTTTATTTCAAAATTTAAACGACTAGGAAAACTAGATTGTGTCAACTAGAAAGGAACCAAACTCAGTTTTTATCGATCGATCACTGGCTTCAATGTAGGAGAGCTGACAATATTCCAACCCTTTTGGGCTACATATGACTTCACTTCATGTTATATTCTATTTCAAACACTGTAACTTTCTATTTCTTGATGAATATAGTTTTTAACAATTTTTTATTTTATTTAATGCATAAATAATGCAAAAGGGCATTATGGAAATAGTGATAATTAGTATTGTTGTTTTATTATTTTACAAGAGCACTGCTCGGTTCTGGCTCATGGTGGTGTATGTGATTGAACCTAGGACTTTGGAGCAGACCTGAAAGTCTCACTGCATAACCATTATGCTGTCTCTGCTGCCTTATGGAAATTATTACAAAATAAAAAGAAATGACTTCAAGTATGTGGAAAGATTCACCTAACACTTTATTTTATAAATACTCCTAAAATCTAGACCAGAATGGTGATATTTATAATAACAATTGCATTTTATTGTTATTGAAAACTCATCTTCTAAGATATAAATAATTTGCATTCAAAATTGCAAACTGGCATTTTTCATGTGTGTTTATATGGTTATCTGGTCCCTAATACTTGGGAAATAAAAAGAATGATCTTAGTATTGACACAGTTTGTCCAGATAATTTTCCCCATAAAGCAGACCACTATCCTGGTCAACAGTTTTGCTGACCTGGTGTTACAATGTCTTCGTTGGATTTAGAAAGGTTGCTCTCTAGGTAGGATGCCTGTGTTACTGTGCTCACGTACCAGCACCACTGGGGAGGTGCTATGGCTACAGAGGAAGGAAGCTTCAGTATTGTGGTGTGGACCATGGCAAAATGTGAAGTGAGGAGAGGAGAGGTGGGCGATCCCATTTCTCTAGTACTGTCTTTCCCCCCTGTTCTCCTTCATAGCAGATGCCCTCTGACCCAGTACAGAGAACTAGAAGCCAGTTGCAAGTAGGGATAACAGGTGAATAAAAGCAGGGGAGATTACTCAGTAATCTCCCTGCATTTCTGTGGACCCCAGTTATCCTCCCAGAAAGAAACCTGGCTTCCACTGCAACTATTACTAGTCCAAGATCTGGGGTATCTTTCTGTATTGGTTATCTTTTTTTTAAAATTATCTTTATTTATTTGATAGAGACAGCCAGAAAACAAGAGGAAAGGAGAAGTGAGAGAGGGAGAGAAGAGACAGAGAGTCACCAGCAGCCCTGCTTCACCACTCATGAAGCCTCTTCCCTGCAGGTGGAAACTGGGGACGCGAACCTGGGTCATTGTGCACTGTAACATGTGCACTCAATCAGGGGCTCCACCGCCCGGCCCCTGTTATCTTTTAAAAAGCTAGAAACAAAGGCATTTCATGGATGTAACTACACACATGTGAAAGCAGTGAGGACAAACATCCAGCAAAGCAGGGTTTGACATCAGCAGAATACATTAAAAGGGAATCTCATGTTGGACATCAAGTGAAAGGGGTGAGACATTTTTTTTGTAGATAATCCAAATTGCAAGAAGTAATAAAGGGTTAACATGGTAACCACATAGGCAAGTTCTAATTGTACGTTTAAAAATAAATTAATGAAGTTTATCAGACTGGAAAAAAATCAGGTACTTCTTATTTTCAAGAGAAAAACCATAAGATAAGCATAAGACTTTATAGAAGTTGCAATTAAAGTGACCAAATATATTAAGCACTGATATTGATGCCAGTAAATAACTAGGTAGACTACTTTCCTTAATCACAAATGGATATTGTTTAAACGAAATAGACTCACTAACCACAGCATGACTACAGAAGTCTGCCACAGTTCTTGTTCACTGAAACTTTGTAATATGATACTAGCCCATATATGTCTCTATTGGATGCAGCCAGGGAATAAGCATGTGGTTCTGTGTGTTCTCTTTACATGACACTATGACTTCTCAAAGAGAAGGAAGGCAGCTAACCTTTCTTGGAAAGTTTCTTTGAGCCACTTCCCATGTTATTACTTCCAATCTTCACAATCCTCAAAGGAAGGCATTACTATAACCAACTTTACAGTTAAAGAAATTGAGGCTCAAAAAGGTTAAGCGAATTGTGCAAGAGTGTACAACTCATACTGTTAGAGCTGGGACTTGAATAGAAAAGAAAACATCCTCTCTCTCTCTCTCTTTCTCTCTCTCTCTCTCTCTCTCCTTCTACAAAACTGATAACCTACAGTAAGGTCTATGCTGTCTGGGCAGAGACAGAAACAATAAATCGGGGAGTTAGTGTCCTCTTATAACTTAACTAGGCTGCAGGCATTCTGAATATCTTTGCACAACTGATAGACTGACATACAAACATTTGTTTCACTAGCTGACCTAGGGAGTCTACAGATGCTGTCCATGCTTCCAAGAGCTGATAGAAGCACTAAGGAAAGTCATTTGTGTTAAAGTGATTTGAAGGGATAGAGTCATATACAGAGAACAAACTTAGTGGTAGTGGTTCACAATTCCTAGCTTTTTAGGGAAAGTCTGAGTGACAGAAGTCACAGAGTCTCCCATAGGGTTTGTATTTTCATGAATAGCTGAAGGTAATGATTAAAAAATTACATCTGCGTGAGAAAGTTCTAGATGAAGTCTCAACACCTTGATAATCATCTGTTGTATACAGTAGAAATGTAGGTCAGCAGACACTATGGCAAAACTCAGTCTGCAGGACATCTAGGCATTAGAAATAAGGCAAAGGTGTGAAGCTTGCCTTATCTATTTATTTGGAAGTCTCCCCAGAAGGCAGTTTTCCTTGATGTACACACATTGGGCCAAGAAACCAAGAAGTGACATTTTCTCTATACATTAGTATGCTGTTTCCAAGAGCAAAACTTTAGCCACATGTCTTTAGAAGAAAAAACATTGCTATTTCTACTCAACTGGAACACTTGGATTTTAATTTTTTATCTCATGGAGCCAAATTGGTTACTTAAATTCACTGAAAATTATATTTATTTAGTTAGTTTTGGATAGAAACTGAGAGAAATCACAAGGGAAGGGGAGCAGAGAGAAAAGAAAGGAGAAAAAGGGTGAGGGAGAGAGAGAGAGAGAGAGAGAGAGAGAGAGAGAGAGAGAGAGAAGGAGAGAGACCTGAAGCACTGACTGCTTCATTTCCCCTGAAACTTTCCCCATGAAGGTGGGGACCAGAGTCTTGAACCCAGGTCATTGTGCATAGTGATATGTGCATTCAACCAGTTCAACCAGGTGTGCCCCCAACTAGTCCCTTCATTGACAAAATGTAAAGTAGTGTTTCAAAGGAACTATGGCAACATTCCTCAAGAAGATAAGACTTTATCATTTTACTTGCAACATTTAATACTGTTCTTCAAGGACTATAGGATTTTTTTTTGTTGTTAAGTGTTTTCACAGTAGTTGGCAAATTGGGGGTGGGGGCAGATAATCTCTGATGCTCCTGTTTTGGGAAGTATGTTGGAACTGATGAGATAGCAAATATTATTTTTTAGTTTTTCGCTAAATGCTAAAGGAAATAATAGTGCACACACACACACACACACACACACACAAACACACACACACACACACATCCACCCACCCATGAATGAAATTAAAGTATTCTGAAAATAGAAATGAATCTATTTTAGGATTCTGAGGCAAAGACAGTCACCTTATCAATATGCAGAGAAAAAGTTGGAGTTTGAAAAGCAGATGGTAAAAAACAGTCTCAAGATTTTTACCAAATTTGACTAAGGCCTTTACTCTTTGATGATAATCATCATTAACTCCAAATGTATGCACCTCTAACAAGGTAGTCCCCCTCCCCATAGTTTCTTCAGTTTCAACATCAAGAAGGATCACTTGGTAAAAATTTTCAAAGTATGTAAACTGTGTGCAGGCTTATATCTTAGATCTTTTTATATGTGCAGACTTAGGACATTCATACTTATGTGCTTCAGAATTTAAGTATAAGAATGTTCATTGTGGCATGACTTCTAACAAAATGTTTAGAAATAACTCAAATCTTTATTAATAAAAATCTAATATTATGGCTAGTAAAGAAATTTGTCATTTGGATAGTATGCTGCTTTGCCATGTGCATAATCCAGGTTGAAGCCTGACTCCCTCTGCATTGAATGTGATATGGTCTCTCTCTCTCTCTCTCTCTCTCCCTCCCTCCCTCCCCATATCTGGAAAAAAAAAACTAACATTATTTCAGTATATGTCAAACCAACAGTGACAAAATTTCAGTGACATGTTATCTAATCATCATATACTAAAAATGGTTGCATAAATAGACACACTGACCAGTGGAATAGAATTGAGATCACAGAAGTAAGCCCCCCACACCTAAGGACATCTGTCTTTACCCAGACTATTAAGTGGGCAAAGGAGAGTTTCTTCAACAAATGATGTTGGGGAAAATGGATTGAAACGTGCAGAAGAATGAAACTGAACCACTATAGTTCACCAAACACAGAAATAAATTCTAGGTGGATCAAGGACTTGGATGTTAGACCAGAAACTATCAGATACTTAGAGGAAAATATTGGCAGAACTCTTTTCTGTCTAACTTTTAAAGGCATCCTCAATGATACAAATCCAATTATGAAGAAGACTTAAATAAAAATAAACCAATGGGACTATATCAAAGTAAAAAGCTTCTTCACAGCAAAAGAAACCAACACCCAAACAAAGAGAACTCCCACAGAATGGGAGAAGATCTTTAAAGGTCATACATCTGATAAGAGGTTAATAACCAATATATAAAGAGCTCACCAAACTTAAATATAAGAAAACAAATGGCTCTATCCAAAAATGGGGAGAGGACAAGGACAGAATATACACCATAGAAGAGTCCGAAAGGCTATCAAACATATGAAAAAGTGCTCCAAGTCATTGATTATCAGATAAATGAAAAGAAAGATAACAAGGAGATACCACCTCACTCCTGTGAGAATGTCATATATCAGAAAAGGTAGCAGCAGCAAATGCTAGAGTGGTTATGGGGACAAAGACACCCTCCTGCACTTCTGGTAAGAATATCAATTGGTCCAACCCCTGTGAAGAGCATTCTGGAGAACCCTCAGAAGGCTAGAAGTGGACCTACCCTGTGACCCTGCAATTCCTCACCTAAAAATAGATCCTAAAGAACCAAAAATACCCATCCAAAAGGATTTGTTCATACCCATGTTCATAGCAGAACAATTTGTAATAGCTAAAACCTGGAAGCAACTCAGGTGTTCAACAACACATGAGTGGCTGAGTAAGTTGTGGTATACATACACAATGGAATACGACTCAGCTATTAAAAATGGCGACTTCACTGTTTTCAGCCCATCTTGCATTGAGCTTGAAGGAATCAGGTTAAGTGAAATAAGTTAGAAACAGAAAGATGAATATGGAATGATCTCACTCATAAGCAGAAGTTGAAAAACAAGATCAGAAGGGAAAGCACTAAGCAGAACCTGGACTGGGGTTGGTATATTACACCAAAGGACAAGTCTCTGGGGTTAAGGGGAGGGCTCAGATCCTGGAACATGATGACAGAGGAGGACCTAGAGGTGGTTGAACTGTTATGTGGAAAAATAGGAATTATTATGCATGTACAAACTATCATTTTTACTGTAGACTCTAAACCATTAATCCCCCAGTAATGAAATGTAAGTGAAAAATGACATCAAAACAAATTGTTCCTCAGTAAAAAGTGGTTGAGCTGTTAAATAGTCCAGACTCCAGATGACATGAATAACATATTAGAATCTCGTTCTATGAATAGAATAGTTTACTGAATATTAGTGAGCACTCAGTCTTTTTTAGTTAGGAAGTGAAGCAAATGCTGATCATCGATCTAGATAGATACTGAACAACCATAGTTTACCAAATACCTTCTTAAATCAAAGTGTAATACAATTGGAGACCAGTAAAAATCCAACAAAGATTTGATATGTGAAATACATTTAAAAAAAAAAAAACTGATGAAAGGGGCCAAGTGGTGATGCACCTGGTACAGGGTACATGTTACAGTGCACAAGGAACTAGATTCAAGCTCCTAGTCCTACCTGCAGGTAGGAAGCTTCATGAGTGCTTTAGGCATTTCTCTTTCTCCCTATCTCTCCCTTCTCTCTCTGTCTCTAACAAATACAATATTTTATAAATGAACCTATGAAAATAATGGAGCATCTAATTCATAAATGAGCAAGGCAAATAAAATTGCAATTCTTAGCGAAGGGAATCTTGAGAGAGATAAGATTTCTGATACCAAGTCACACTAATAATTAAAGAAAGTAAAATGTATGACTTTCATAAATCTAATAAAAACCAAATGATTGTGGGGGGGGGGGAAGAGCACATTTTTTCTTGTAGGATAGTAATTGTACAAAAGAACAGTAGACTTTTCTTTAGCTAGTAGTTCTATATGATACCTCTGCCCTGTGGTAGCTGTCCCATCCTATCCTGTCATTTCATAAGCTCCATTTAGAGCAATGCTGAAGAGCTAACTCACTGGGGACCTTGCATGCTTTGCTATGTGCGTGGTCCACATGCAAGCCCCAGCATGACATGGGAGTACCACAAGAGTGGGGGAGGCTCAAGGTCTTTCTGAAAGACAGACTCTGACTTTTCAAGAAATTAATAATAATAATAATGTACAATCAGTTGTTAAAATAAAAAAGGGAGGGGGAAAAAAAAAGAAGGAATGTTTACCACAATACTATGACAGATGGTAAAAGCATGGCAACAGGGAGTCCGGCAGTAGTGCAGCAGATTAAGCACAGGTGTCCCAAGAGCGCAAGGACCTGCGCAAGGATCTGGGTTCAAGCCCCTGGCTCCCCACCTGCAGGGGAGTTGCTTCACAGGCGGTGAAGCAGGTGTGCAGGTGTCTGTCTTTCTCTCCCCCTCTCTGTCTTCCCCTCTTCTCTCCATTTCTCTCTGTCCTATCGAACAACGACGACATCAATAACAATAATAAAAACAACAAGGGCAACAAAGAAAGGGAATAAATATTTTTAAAAATCTTTAAAAATCATAGCAACAATTTTCTCACAGAATGGGGATGTTATATTCGCACAAGAGGACTTCATAACATTTTTAAATGAGGGGGCCAGGCAGTGGTTTAGCTGGTTAAGCACACACAGTACTAAGTACAGGGACCCACACAAGTATCTGGATTGGAGCCCCCAGCATCCCACCTGTGGAGGGGTTTGTGGGGGGGGGCCCTTCACAGAAGAGGAAAGCAAGTCTGTAGGTGTCTTTCTCTCTCCCTCTCTATCTCCCCTTCCTTTCTCAATTTCTCTCTGTCCTACCCAATAAAATGGAAAGATGGCCAGTACCAAGCCCCAGCAATATCCCTGGAGGCAAAAATACAAAAATAAAAATAAAAATAAGTTAAATACAAAAATAAAAGTTAAAATAAAAGTTAAAAAATGAACTATTTTATATACATGAACTGAAAAAAAAGGCAAAATAAGTATGTTATGTAAAGACAATATTATAAACAGAAAGAGTCATACTATTTTTACAGCATAGAAAAACAAAAAATCCTGTTCAGTAAAATTATTAATTCATTTCTAGCTGTAAATATCTGTCTTTGTTTAATTTTGGGGAGTTAGGCACCAGGTTTATCACTGGGGCTCATGGTTGCATCATTGCTTTTAAAGCCTCCACCCTGAAGGTGGGAACCAGGGACTGGGTCCTTGAGTCTTTGTGCATGGTTGCATGTATGGCCTATTGGCTGAGCCATCTCCCAGCTCCTGTTATATATATATTTAATAAAATTAAATATATGTATATATATGGAAATCGAGTGCATTGATGTCAGGAAAGAGGTGATATCTAAAGGGAAAAATGAGTAATAATGATAATTTTTGTATATGTGAATTCTTCTTAACTCTCCCTCTTTTGTCTTTTCTTTTTTCTTTGTCATTCTTTTATTGGATAGGACAGAGAGAAATTGAGAGAGGAGCAGGAGAGAAACACTGTTTCACCACTCGTGAAGCATCCCCCTTGCAGGTGGGAAGCAGGGGCTTGAACCCGGGTCCTTGCTTGCACATGATGATGTGTGCACTCAGCTGGGTGCGTCAATGTCTGACCTTCCTTTCTCTTTTTTCCTCCCTCTTTTCTAATTTTATTTTTTCATTTTTTCCTTTGGAGTTGGGGCTTGGGACTTTTTTATTTCACAACTCCAAGAATCCTTTTTACTCAGATAAAGAGAGTTTCCTCTGCTGTTAAAGTCCCCCCCCACACACACATGTGTCATACATGTGGCAAGGCAGTTACCTAGCCCACTGATCCATCTCTTGGACTTTCTTCCTCATTTCTCATCCTTCTTTCCATGAAAATGCTTAAGTAACAGTACAATTTTGAAAGTTTTGTTGTTGTTGAATATGTAGAATCTCTCTCTCTCTCTCTCTCTCTCTGTGTGTGTGTGTGTGTGTCTTTTTTCCATCATGATTATCTCTGGGGCTTGATGCCTTCGTAATGAATCCACACTTCCAGTTGCTATCTTTTTTTTAATCTCTCATTTATTTGATTGAACAGAGATAAACAGAGATGTGGAATGGTAAAATAGGAGAAAGAGATGCATTTGAAGCACAGCTTCACCACTTGTGAAGCATCCCCCTTGCACATGGGGACTGGGGGGCCTAAACTTTTATTCTTTCCCATAGTGTTATTCATATTTGCCAGCCTTGACCCAGTGCCATGTTACTACTGTAGTATCTTATCAAGATCTTGCTCTCTGTGCCTCCATGCAGACGAGTGAGCTAGCATATTGCTTCTCTGATGATCTTAAAATGATTGTGAAGTATGTACAACAAGCATCAGCAAGATAATACATTTTGTAGATGAAGAATGCCCTATTGGCCATGGCAAAAACAGAACTGAAACCAGTGGGCTCCCTTTCCAGGGTTCATTTTGTCCTTCTACATATCCTTAATTCATTTCAGGTTTTTCTGTCTCTAAGACAGCTCAGTTTCTTTATACAAAGTGTGCAATCATGATGAAGAGCAGCAGCAGGGAAAATTGATGTTATCTCTTGTATCAAGCCAGATTTGTTAGTAATTGTCATTTACAGTATAAATTTCTAGCACTTATGGGGGGGTCGGAGAAAATTAGAAATCAATCTATCAGTCATCTATCTCAAGAGTTGGACATAGGGACCATGCCTTATATGTGACTTCTCAGGCAGGAAGAGCTACAGGAAGATGCTAATTAAGTTGTGGTGTCACTGAATCGAAGATTCATATTGTTCATCACTCAGGAGGCCTGTTAACCAAGAGACAAGAGCTGGTGGGAAAAACAAGTTTAATCAAGTCTTGGCGCACCTTCGAAGAAGGCTGACTCTCATCTCAAAACACCATCTTACCTTATGGCTGGGGCTTAGGATTTATACTGGTAGTGAGTATGTGAAGAAGAAGGGATCTATTATGTCTACAAAGCCCCATCTGGTTGACAAAGAGTTCTGTCACAAGGCTATCTAGCTATGGGGGATCTTGTCACAAAATAGTTTGTCCTACTGGAAGGGACTCGGTCAGGAGGCATGAATGCCAGAGTCTAGTGGTATGTATAACTTCTAGATAAAGTCATTAAGCAATCTTCACCCAAAGGTCTGCATGCCAAGTTTATCTTTTCCCTGAGGTCTATGTGACAGGTGTCTGGATTTAAGTTTCTTTAAAAGCATCTATCTGTAGAGCAAGATGGAGATCCATAAGGCTTGCTCACTTGTCATGGTTCTTCACTACTTAAATGTGAGATGTGTTTGTACTACCTTTCTGGGATGCATTGGATCGACCTTCTCGTGGTGCATCCCGTGAGTACCCATTCATTGGGGAAACTGACGATCCTTCCTAGCCGACTGAATCCACATGGATCCCAGTCACTTTCAAAGCCAGCAACAAACAGCTCCTGACAGCTTTCAACCTGACCTGTTGACTGGCTACGGAAGAAGGGCAAACGCTAGAAGAAGAACTACCTTTCCCACAAACACAGCAAAAATCTCGCCCTATGTGTAAAAACTTTGGGTTAGGACATTTCACCTGAATGTGGATAACCATTATCTCATCAAAGAATTCACAGCCTTGGACTTGGGTAACTTGTCCACATTATAGGTTCAAGTGAAAAATTATTTTGGCTTTATTGCAATTTCTGCAGATCCAAAAGTATCATTCTCTGACTGAGAAGTGCAGACAAAATCCAAGTTAGTCTGTGGATCTGTAGCTAACTCAGGTTAATTAATTAATTAATTAATTAATTAGAATTTTAAATTAATTTTTATCTCCAGGGTTATCTCTAGGGCTCAGTGCCTGCACTGCAAATCCACTGCTCCTGGCGGCCATCTTTTTTCCATTGTTGTTGCTGCTGGTGCTGTTGTTGTCAGATAGGACAGAGAGAAATTAAGAGAGGAGTGGAAGACAGAGAAGGGGAGAGAAAAATAGACACTTACAGACTGGCTTTACCACTTGTGAAGATATCCCCCAGGGGTGGTGCTCAAACTGGGATCTTTGAGCTGGTCTTTAGGCTTCACACAGCTTACATTTAACTCCATATACTACTGCCTGCCCCCCCTTATTTTATTTTTTTGTGGTTTAAAGTCTTACTTTTTTTATTGTTGTAGTTATTATTGTTGTTATTGATGTCGTTGTTGTTGGATAGGACAGAGAGAAATGGAGATAGGGAGGGGAAGACAGAGAGGAGGAGAGAAAGATAGACACCTGTAGACCTGCTTCACCGCCTGTGAAGCGACTCCCCTGAAGGTGGGGAACCGGCTTACTCACTTTTTTTATCGTTTACTTTAAGCAAAATGAGAGCAGCATGCCACATTAAGCAATCAAACCTGTATTTTTTTTCTCCTACCAATTATAATTTATTTTTTTACCCTAATTTTATAATAGTCTTAACATAAAGGAGTCAGTTTGAACTGTCAGATTCTGTTTCTTTTAAAGGCCTTCTAGAAAAAGGTTTTTACTGTCTTGGTCTTAGCCAGTCAAATGAGTGATGTATCTTTGTAGGAGAAAATCCCCAAGCTATCCCCACCCCATTGACTTCTGAGAGACATGACTAATCCAGGATGCAGTGAAGTTGGTCCTTGGCCTGAAACCCTCCTAGGGAGGAGAGTGAAATCTTCTCCAGTCATGCAGGATGTCCTTTTCCTCCTAACTCCTCAGCATATGGTCTGGGGTGTGAAGTCTTGCTCTGTTGTTATATCCATCAAGTCTCTCACCATCCATTTCCATTATCACTGCTGAGCACAGCTGGGCTTAATGATTTCTTGTAGCAAAATGAATAGGCATGGAGGAGGGCCTTACAAAGAGAGTCAGAAAGGATTAGGTTGTCTTTCTCTCTACAGTAAACACTTGACACTGGAGGGCCAGTGGTAATTTCTTTTTCATTCTCACTGTGAAAATCAAGCTAATAAACCACAGGTCCTAGATTCTACAGCAAAAGAAGAAATTACGGTAATTCCTTATTTTTAGAGCATTCCCTCTTCAAGAAGGCTTAAAGCTTTTAATAGGCTTTTTCTCAACCTCAAATCCCCCATGCCTTCACAAAGCCTTCTAGAACCATGTGTTAAGGCATTATATGCTTTCATTGCTTGTTAATCTCATACTCCTAAATCTTTCACAGTGGAAGCATTTTGCTTCTATTTATTCATGAGTATTGATCACTTTGCTCCCTTTTTCCTTTGAATTCTTCCTCCATGGTTCATTTTTAAGTTTCTTCTTGAAGAAGAATGCTACTGGTGTTCTCTTCTTCTTCTAGCGTTTGCCCTTCTTCCGTAGCCAGTCAACAGCATCAGGTTGAGCCTGATGTAAAGTTTCGAGACCTCCTTTGAATCTGGAGAGGTGGCAGTCGTTGACTATGTGGGTCATAGTCTGTCTGGAGCCGCAGGGGCAGTTCGGGTCATCTCTGGCTCCCCAGCGATGGAACATAGCGGCGCACCGGCCATGGCCTGTTTGATAGTGATTGAGGAGGGCCCAATCATAACGTGCTAGGTCAAAGCCGGGTTGACGCTTGCAGGGGTCTGTGATGAGGTGTTTGTTCTTTACCTCCGCTGACTGCCAACTCTGTTTCCAAGAGTCTGGAACAGAGAAGTTCAGTGTAGGCATAGGGGACCAGATTGGGTGACAAGAAGCATTGGACAGGGTGGGCGAAGATATCCGCGTATATTGGCAGGTCCGGTCGAGCGTAGACTTGGGAAATGAACTTAGATGATGCCGCATCCCGACAAATATCTGGCGGGGCGATGTTGCTAAGAACTGGCAGCCATGGAACCGGGGTGGAATGGATGGTTCCAGAAATTAACCTCATGGAGGAATATAATTTGGAATCGACCAAGTGGACATGGGGGCTACGGAACCATACTGGGGCACAGTATTCTGCAGTGGAATAGCATAATGCCAGAGATGATGATCGTAGTGTGGAAGCGCTCGCGCCCCATGAGGAGCTGGCCAGTCTTGCAATGATGTTATTCCTCGCGCCCACCTTTGCTGCAGTTTTTATGAGATGTTTGTGAAATGACAGAGTTCGATCGAGAGTAACGCCAAGATAGACTGGCTGGGCTTCATGCTGGATTCTCGTATCGCCAAGCTGCACATTAAGCTCACGCGAGGCCGAGGCATGGTGTAGATGGAAAACAGATGATACCGTTTTTGCAGTGCTGGGGATTAGTCGCCATTTTTTACAGTAATCAGATATCAGAGACATGTCTTTAGTGAGTGTTTCCTCGAGGATGTCAAACTTGGATGCCTGAGTTGCACAGCAGATGTCATCGGCGTAGATGAACTTCCTTGAAGAAGTTTCTGGAAGGTCATTGATGTAAATATTAAATAGCATAGGAGCCAGAACAGAGCCCTGGGGGAGGCCACTTGAGACAAGTCTCCATCTGCTAGACTTGTCACCCAGATGCACCCGGAATCTTCTGTTTTGGAGAAGAAACGATATAGTGTTGGCCACCCATGGAGGCAGGCATCTTGAGATCTTGACTAGGAGACCATGGTGCCAGACCGTGTCATAGGCTGCTGTGAGATCAACAAAGACAGCACCCATCTTTAAATTCTTCTGGAATCCATTTTCAATGTAAGTTGAGAGGGCCAGGACTTGTTCGCAGGTAGATCTTCCTGGGCGGAAACCAGCTTGGGTGGGTGATAGGAATTTCTCTGTAAGGGGAGAAATTCGTGACAGAAGCAGTCTCTCAAGGAGTTTGTAACACACGGAGAGGAGAGAAATTGGTCTATAGCTGGCGGCCAGTGTTGGGTCTTTCTATAAGAACATTGCACTACTGCTTGACTTAGAAACTGAATTCAGAGAAAGGGAAAGGGACAGCCTCAGTAGTTACAATGAAGTGACTTTGATTGTGAGTAAATTAAGGTACCTTCTTCGGCCCTGGTTTTCTTGTCTACAAAATGGAATAGACGATCTCTTTCCAATTTTAACATTTAATGGCAGGCATTTCAATGACTTGCACCTCTGCGGGTACCTTTCTTTTCCATACCAGTTTTTATGTAAGCTATGGTTTCTTGATCATAAATCTAATTTCTAGACATCCTCTCTAGCTATAACCAGTTACCTTACTATTATTTGCTGTGTTGTTTTCCATATTGCTGATTGGATCAAAAACATTTTTTCTCAGTGAATTGAATAACAGTGATTTACTGTGAATACTTGTGCTACTG